>NC_059264.1:11935334-11945334 GCF_017591435.1 Portunus trituberculatus
TCTCTTGCCTTTTATTTTCCTTCCGCCGATCTGGGATTCTTTCGATGCGGGGAAGCTGTTGTCTCGTATTCTTCGTGTTCTTAAACCCTTTGCTCCTCCATCATGACGGTTTCCAAAGGCTTCTTGTGAGGTTAACTGTTTTCATAGGTATATTTTACTAATGTTGCAGAGTTCCTTGTAAACTTTAAGAATTTTCAATGCGAGCCACTAACTAGAATCATAGCGGTTGTTAATGATTCTCCCTCTCTTTGGACTGCGTGGCTGCCTTCTGGAGTCTGTGTTTGAGAGATACTACGGTTCCTTCCCATAGTCATTCCGATTTTTCTTTCTTCTGCTCGTACCACTAATTAGAATCATAACGGCTGATAATAATTTCACCCGTGTTTTTATTACTTCTACTACGTGACTGGCTTCTGGAGTCTGTGTTTGAGAGATATTACGCCTCCTTCCCACAATCCTTCCAATTTTGAATGTGATTTAACTGTAGTATTATAACTGTTAAACGTCTTGTTCTACTTATTTTAAAGTCTCATATTTGTAAACGCTTTATTAAACCATCTTCGTGGATTTTTTTATTTATTTATTTATTTTTTTTTTTTTTGGTGGTGATGCGAATTTCTTTTTAAACTTAAACTGTACCTGAAACATTAGAAATTAGTCGTATCCTTGAAAACCGTAAAAAAAACTTTCAGTACAGCCTGTTTGGTATAAATTTACGAGTATGTATATGATTAGCTCCCTCATTAAGACTGTTTCCATAAGCCTTGAACCTTTCTTCCCTTTTAGGATTAGAAAAAAAGATGTTAGAATGAAGAAAATCACGAATCGTCTCAAAAATCCCCCTGCAGTGATCAATAAACCCTGTAAAACGTAAAGATGAGATTCCCAAACGTTTATTTTAACTTCTTCAGTACCATGAAGCAGTTTCACATTCATTCTGCTTACTATGTGGTGATTTTGTACAGCTTCAGAACCTTATGTGGGGATTGAAATAGTAAAGACTGGCCATTAATCTTCTGACCTCCATAGACTCTTCCTAATGCAAATAAGATCATCTAGTCATACTCAACAATCAAGGTAAAAATGCATCCCAGTACTGAGGGGGTTAACCGTATAGACTTCAGAAAATAGGCGACGAAATGTGCAGGAATACGACCATCTGCACCGCACTGGAATGTAGAAGCTGATGATGATTCTACCTCTACTCGAACTGTTAGTGCCGCCTGGCTGGCCTCGAGAGTGTTCCAAGAGGCTGCCGCACTTCCTTTCCGCCTTCCTTCCAACCTCCCTTTCTTCCTTCCCTTACTCGTAACGTTCCACCAAACGAATTTTAAAAAGCAGATCATTATTCTCTTTGTACTGCTTAACTGCAAAGAAGAGTGTGTGTTCGAGGAGGGATACTTTTTTTTTTATTTATTTGTATCATGTGGGCTTTTTCACGGGAATTTATGGGCTAAAGAAGATACTTTTGAAAGGTACCTCCTATCTTAAAGCCCACCCGCTAGGAAGCCGTTGCCCCGAGTGAGGAAGCCCAACCTACACTCGGACCGTGGATAGGATTCGAACCCGTGCGCTTGGCGACCTCTCGGACTACAAAGCACACATGGTTCCACTGTACCACTACTTTCTTTCTATTCTTTCTTTCTACCTTCCTTACTCGCTTACTCGCATTGTCCCACTAACAGAATTGCAGAGGATGATAAGGAAACCACTTCTCTTTGGACTTCTCTATCCCGCGTGGTTGCCTTTAAGAGTGTGTGTTCAAGGGATGCTGTTGCTCCTCCTTCCCATCCTCCTTCTAACTTTCTTTTCTCTCATTATTCGCACCACTAACTAGAATCACAGCAGTTGAGAATGATTCCACCTCTCTTTGAACTGTTTGTACCTCGTGGCTGCCTTCTGGAGTGTTTTTGAGAGATACTACAGTTCCTTCCCACAATCCTTCCAATTTTTATTTCTCCTACTCGTACCATTAATTAGATTCATAGCGGATGATAATGATTTCACCTCTTTTTGGACTGTTTGTACCTCGTAGCTGCTTTTGGGTGTATGTTTTCGAGAGTGGTTACCGCTTTACCTTTCCTCCAGCCTGCCTTCCTTCCGTCCCCTTCTCTCGCCGCCCCACAAAACGAATCATAAAGGCTGATAACAAACCTACTTTTGCCTGGACTGTTTGTATCGCGTGACTGCTTTTGGGAGTGCATGTTCCTTCCCATCCTCCAGCCTTCCTTCCTTTCTCCCTTCCTTTACTATCGCCACCCCAGTAACCGATACACGTTAGCTTCGTCCCGCCGTGTTAAAGTGTGCCAGGCGGGGTCCCTTCACTAACCCCGTCCCTAGTGGTGATTACCGGCACTCTCCTTCCCACATTACACTCGCGACGCGTCCCTTTCTGATCGTAAGCACTCCAGACCCAGCATCTTAAAACGCTTTGTTCTCTGCCACGAGTGTTGCTTTCGTTCAAAGGTACGTGGGTTATTAGTGTGTTATTGTCTGTAATGTAGGTTTTTTGTTGCGTTATTAGTAAAATCATAGGAAATCACTTGAAAAAACGCTTTGTTCTCTGCCACGAGGGTTGGTTTCGTCCAAATGTACGTGGGTTATTAGCGTGTTATTTTTTATATTAAGTGTGTTTTGTTGCGTTATTAGTAAAATCATAGGAAATCATAAAAACAGTTAAAGACTCAGATAACTTAATAATAGCAAGTTGAAAGGAGTAAAGATAAAATAACCATCGTAGTGTGCATCTATTTTGCCCTTGTACTGCACTAAGGTAGATGAATATTTTTTCGTGCCTGCAACTTCCACGGCTTGACAATAACACTGAACGTTCCTGCATTGATTGTATTTCACTACTGTATGACACTTGGTTAAAGATAATATTGTTAGTCATATCTGTACTTCACTGCTTCACTGTTTTATGGTTTTTAGTTCTCTCTCTCTCTCTCTCTCTCTCTCTCTCTCTCTCTCTCTCTCTCTCTCTCTCTCTCTCTCTCTCTCTCTCTCTCTCTCTCTCTCTCTCTCTCTCTCTCTCTTCTGTTCCCATTGTAGTGGTCATACAATGGATTTTTTTTTTACCACATTGAGTATCTTTGGGTACAGAAAATGAATTTCCCTTAACCCCTTCTGTACCAAGACGCATTTTCATATCCAATCTTTTTTATTATTTGGCGATTTTATGTAGCTTCATAAACTTTTGTGGTGATTAGAATAGTGAAGTCTCTGGCCATTAATCTTCTGACATCCATAGACCCTTCTTAATGTCAATAAAATCTTACAGTCATACTCAAAAGTCAAAGTAAAAATGCGTCCCAGTACTGAAGGGGTTAATGAAATAAAAGAGGGAAAGGTAATTAAGTTTCTTCCTGTAACAAAATATGAGTTAAGAATTTTTATTCCATAGAAAAGGAAGAAAATCATAAACTTTTCTTCACTGAAAGAAAATATAAGGAAAACATGTTCATTTTACTTTCACTAAAAAGAAAAAAATCCTTGTGCTTTTGTGGGATTTTATTTTCCTCGATCACTCTCATAAAAGTAAACTTCCTCCAGTTAACCCCTTCAATTCTGTGGCACATTTTTACCTTGAGATTTGTGTACAATTATACCTTTTATTGGCGTTAGGAAGGGTTTATGGAGGTCAGAAGATTAATGGCCACAGTCCTCACTATTTTAACCTCACATAAGTTTCTGAAGCTTTACAAAATCACCAGATAGTAAGCAGAATAAATATGGAAACGCGTCATGGTACTCAAGGGGTTAAAACAAAAACATGGAAATGACGAGTTACCTCCGGGAAGAAGAAAAATAGAAGAAAAGAAGATGTATTTTCACTTTAGATTCCTTGGTGGGTGGACATGAAAGGAGTGAGTCGGGACCACCACTGGATACGTTTCCATGCAAAGCAGGTAACAAAATACCACGTGAGGGTTCCAGGCGCTCCACCAGAGACCCTTCCCTTCACTGAGTCCACCTCCACCCCTGCCATCCAGTCATTTTCTACTTTTCCATCCACTGTGCCCACCTCCACCCCTGCCATCCACTCCCACTCATTCTCTACCTCTCCATCCACTGTGCCCACCTCCACCCCTGCCATCCACTGTCACTCTTCATCTACTGTATCCACCTCTACTACCATCCACTGCCACTCATTTTCTATCACTCCATCCACTGTATCCACCTCCACTAATCCACTGTCACTCTTCTCTATCTCTCTTTCCACTGTGTCCACCTCTACTTTCATCCACTGTCACTTTTCTCTATCTCTCCATCCTCTATGAGTCTATGTCTACCTCCACTGCCATCACTGCCACTTATTTACTAGCTCTCTATCCACTGTGTCCACCTCCACTGCCATCACTGCCTCTCTCACTTCATCTCACTGTCATTTTCAACGTTCCTGTTAAAACAATGGACAGTTTTCATGTATAATTTTTTTTTTTTACCTGGAGTTTCTATTTGCAATTTTTTTTTATGTAATTTTCAAACTGGTCATATAATTTTTAGTCTCTTTTCTTAGCCATTCTTTTTTTTCAGTTCTGTATTTCAGTTTCTATAATTTTCAGTCGGAGTTTTCAGCCATAATTCCACAGCCATGAGTTTTTTGTATTTTTTACCAGCTTTTTTTTTCTTCTTCTTTTACTCCTCTCTCTCTCTCTCTCTCTCTCTCTCTCTCTCTCTCTCTCTCTCTCTCTCTCTCTCTCTCTCTCTCTCTCTCTCTCTCTCTCTCTCTCTCTCTCTCTCTCTCTCTCTCTCTCTCTCTCTCTCTCTCTCTCTCTCTCTCTCTCTCTCTCAAGAGAGTTTGACATCTTTAGAAACTTTCATCCCGTCGACATATTTTAGGGCATTTTAAGAAAGTTTGACATATATTTAGGGCATTTCTCTCAGTTTCTCATGTTCTAGTCCATTTTAAGACAGTTTGTCTCTTTTAGGTCATTTTCTCTCTCTCTCTCTCTCTCTCTCTCTCTCTCTCTCTCTCTCTCTCTCTCTCTCTCTCTCTCTCTCTAAGACAGTTTGACATGTTTATGGGGCATTTTAAGACAGTCTGACATAATTTTAGGTCACTTTTTAAGACAGTGTGACATGTTTTAGGGCATTTCAAGACAGTTTGGCATGTTTTATGGCATTTTAAAGAGTTTGGCATGTTTTTAGGTCATTTGAAGAAAGTTTGGTCTCTCTCTCTCTCTCTCTCTCTCTCTCTCTCTCTCTCTCTCTCTCTCTCTCTCTCTCTCTCTCTCTCTCTCTCTCTCTCTCTCTCTCTCTCTCTCTCTCTCTCTCTCTCTCTCTCTCTCTCTCTCTCTCTCTCTCTCTCTCTCTCTCTCTCTCTCTCTCTCTCTCTCTCTCTCTCTCTCTCTACTCTTCACCACAGCGTTCCTCATATATCTCACCCTTGCGTTCCCATCGTCATCCCTCCCCTCGTCACCGCTGTCACGTCTTTTATCTTCCAACCCAAAAAAAAAAGGACAGCAAGAAAAGTGCACATTTTTTTCCTTGCGTCATTTTTCACGTGGCGTTTTTTCTCGTGTCACTTATTTTGGCTTTTTTTCTTGCACCATTTTTCGTGTAGCATTTGATTCCTGTGCCTTTCTGTCCTTTATTTTTCTTCCCTTTCTGTTTAATATGGCACTGCATTTCAAGATTTTTTGGTTTGAGGAGGAGGAGAAGGAGGAGGAGGAGTGTGCGAGACGAGAAAGCGAGGAAAAGAAGAGCACTATGAGAAGAGAGGACTAGAACGACAAGGAGGAAGGAGAACCAGGAAAAGGAGGAGATGAGAGAAGAAAGTGAAAGAAGGAAGGCAGGATACACTTCCACTCTCCATCCACTCAACACGAGGAAGAAGACTAGGAAGATAAGGGTGAGTGGTGCAGGACATGACTTCCCTCCATCCACCACTAAGCTTTCCGCCACGATATCCTCAAAGGAGCGCTGATCGAAGCCGCCACGACCATCAGAGTCAAAAAGCTATGCAATAAGACTCGAGGGAACACATTCTTAAGCGTTTTGACGTCTTATCTCGATTAGTTTTAACAGGCTCGGATTTCTCGGAACCTACTGCGGTTTGTGAGACAGTTTTCGTGATTTTAATGATGATTTGACAGGTGGAAGTTACAATATTAAGATTTTCTGTTTTTTTATTATTTTTTTTTTTCAGTTTTGCTAGTGGTAGGTTTGCTAGTTATTTTAGCAGTTTTGGGGGTTTCCAAGAGTGTTTTCGTGATTGCAGTGATGGATTAGCAGTGGTAATGTTGGGATTTTCAAGTGTGTTTTTACATGAATTTAACATTTTGACATGATAGATTGGAAGTTGCTGTTTTCAATGGTGTTTCATAGTGTTAATTGTCCTTTAATCCCTTTAATACTGGCACACATTTTTACCTTGAGATTTGTGTACGATTAGACTTATTTTTATTGACGTTAGAGTCTCTGGAGGTCAGAAGATTAATGGTTACTCTATTTTAATCCCTCCACATAAGTTTCCGAAAGTGTATATAATTACCAAATAGTAAGCAAAGTGAATAAGGAAACGCGTCATGGTACTCAAGAGGTTAATAGGTATCAGGGAAAGTTCGTGGAATTTTCATGGGTATCTCCACAATTCTAATGATACTTTGATAGGGTCTAATAGTGGTTCTACTTTTTCTAATTCTCTTGATGGTTTAACAGACTCTTATGGAAAATACTTAAAGTGATTGTGGTTTTCAAAAAGATTTCCTCATGATTCAGTTAAATTAGAATAAATTTTAAGGAGCATTAATGAGGTTTTCAGATGTTTTCACGATGTTAGTGGTAATGTGACAAGAATAAGGAGTCTGCACCGTCAGTGAGAAAATATCTTCTTTCCTTATTACTCCCTCGGGCACGTGAAAACATTCCTCATGAGGGAAGGAACCTTTTCAAAATGCAGGAATTCAGATAAAGATTTGAGGTTCCCTTCGAAGCACTACACTTTCAGCTACAATTACTCTTTTCCGCTCCTACTCACTGAATAGGCAGATGAACATGAGAAATTCCTGTGTAACACTCACACTCCTAATGTAGTCAATAACCACAAGACACAGTCACTCATTTTAGCCCCTACTCACTGACAAGGCAGAGGAGTAAATTAATCTCATACATTACACTGTTATCACTGTTATCTTTTCCAGCCAATACCCAGCAGACTAAGGACTCATACTCACTGACAAGATGGAGAGAAAATAACCTGAGACACTATACTCATCTCGAGCTAATATACCACACAAGGAGAGTCACTCATCACACCACACTCTCGTTGACGTAGGAAAGAAAGTGGAGCCTGTAATACCCCGCAAGGCTTGGAAAGTTTGAGGTACAGGGATGGAAAAATAATGAAGATAGATGCCCGCGTGTCAGCAAAACTTTTGCAGCCTGAGAGGGGCGTGAACCTGAGGCCGTTAGGTGCCACGCAAGAACGTTACTGCTGAGCTACAGTAGTGTGTGTGTGTATGTGTCGTACGTGATGTGTTGTGATATATACTTGGTCAGAAGTTTTTTATTTGATAGCCCATGTTGTTTGAATTTGTTATATATGTTATGTTATGTGTTGTAAATTCACTTTGGTGGAATTGGGTATATGTTCAGTAGTTCTGTGGTCAATATGTCTGTATGTCTATCTATCTATCTTTGTGTGTGTGTATGTGTGTGTGTGTGTGTGTGTGTGTGTGTGTGTGTGTGTGTGTGTGTGTGTGTGTGTGTGTGTGTGTGTGTGTGTGTGTTACAATTGAATCTATATCTATCTTGTTATTTAAATCTTTATCTCTTCGTCTGTCTGTTTCTTTGTGTGTCTATGTGATTATCTTTCTATCTGTGTCTATCTATCTATCAAACTATTTCTATATGTCCGCCTGTCAGTATATCTACGTATGTGAGCATTAAGTATGTATCTGTTTATCATTTCATTTAGTTATGTATTTGTCTATCTATGTGTTGCTAGCAGCACGTCACATCTCACTCTCCCTCCTTAGAACATTCCCAGTGACATATTTTATTTGGTGCAAAATGATGAGGAGCTAAGTGTCACGCGTCTCCTCGAAGACAGTCCACCTCCATTAAGTTTGCTGAATATTGTACTGTACGAGGAGCGAGGTGCTGGTGAGTCGGAGTCTTCTCATCCATCAGATTTTATTTCTACAGCAATACTTGGCCGGCCTTGTACCTCTCGTGTGTTGGCTGAGTGTACCAGGCTGGGAGTACGTTCTCTGCTGCCTGTGCTGCCTTGAAAGTATGTTCTAAAGTAATCTGTGGTTTTATGGAGTTTGAATAAGAAACCATTGAAGTGGAAAGGGTGAAATACGAATGACTTTCCTCAGTAGAATGTAAGGTGCATAGAAGCTTTTACGTAAAAATTTGATTATGGAGCAGGTTTTATGTCTCGTGTTATATATAGTCTGTATGTTAACATGGGACGAGGGAAGAGATAAAACAAAACTTTTAGGATTTTACCAAAATAAAGCTGCACCTGATCTCCGTAAATAACACACGCAGAAAGCAGCTTTTTCTCTTTTGATATTTCTTGGTTTTTACAGAGTTGTTCATCACATGGCCATCTGTTTGTACGGTTTCCTCTCTCGTGTCCAGCGTGAGTGGTCCAAAGTTTGCCTCAATTTTTATGTGCTTTTACTACGAAAAGTATGTTTCCGTCTTGATTTTCAGACCAGAACTAAAACTCTTGGTCAATTTGTTTATCGAGTTTGTATTGTTAACGTATTAGAATGTATGTTTGTCACTACACAGTGTTAATTGATGTATATAATGCGTTTGATTTAATTTTGATTCGAAAATTTTTTGTGATGGTGCGCATGAAGGAAGTCCTTTGTTGTTCCGGATAGAGAGAGAGTGCGGTTGCCTGGGGTGTTGTACGAGTAGAAGTCTGGTCGCTAATGGTGGTGATGGTTGGGAATGTATCTCTAATTTGTGGTAGGTGTCTTTACAAACATGAGCCGTGTTGTGTGAGGTAAAGAGAACACCAGGAGCAATATTATGCATGACTTCAAAGATGGCATTGAGTGGCGCCGTGTCAAATGTGGCTTCAAAGCAGGATTGTGTGTTGGCAGTTGTGGTGTGATGCTTTGAAAGCGTGGTGGTGATGGTGGTGGCACATCACTGGGGCGCCAGGTTGACTGTTGTGGTGCTACATAGTCCAAATTAGTCATGTATGATTTCCAGTGCTTTGGGTTTATAGTGTAATGTCAATAATTTCAGTTTGGGTGTGACTTGTAAAGCTTAGTAGTTGCTGACTACTCGTTGGATATACATAATATTTTGTTATTCAGTTGATTTAATAGAATTGTACAGTTTCATTGAAGGTTTACATATCACGTCAGGCGATCACTGCATCCCACACACAGTGTTCCAACATAATACGTATCACATGCTGGTGACAGATTACATTCTCTAGAAGAGTTAATGTAATTTTGTTCTGTTTAATTATTTCGGAATAATTAATTGACTTATTCATTTTCATATCTATTTAGCAAGTGCAGTCATCTTTGTGAGCGAGTTGGATCACAGCACGGTGGAAGCGTCTACATGTGTGCTTAGGGGAGCATCACAGTGGTCAGCACTGCATTGGGGGTTGGTGTGCTGTACCAGTCACTGTATTTCAGCACCGAACCTCATGCAATAAACTGATATTACAACCTGGTGGTCTGCTGCTGCGATACCAGTTACTTCACATAAATGTACATCTATGTAGATAATTCTACCTGAACAAATGAAGTAATATTCACACACCCACACGCGCACACACACACACACACACACACACACACATATATATATATATATATATATATATATATATATATATATATATATATATATATATATATATATATATATATATATATATATATATCACATTTATGTGAGGAATCTGATATCTGTGATCGAAAACTGAAAGGCTTGAATCAAGATGAGACGCGAGACATACCTTCGGGATGCTCTGGCAGCCAGCTTGCCCAACCAGAATTCGGTGCGAAAT
>NC_059264.1:11950334-11962834 GCF_017591435.1 Portunus trituberculatus
CCTTTCAGAGACAATGTGAACGTTAAATAAAGCACTAAAATGATAACCATAACTCAAATAATATAGTTTCCGAAGTCTATATTCCTCATTGCAGTCGTAAGTCTGAGAGTAGCAAGTGTTGTGATGTGTTCTCCTTGCAATGATTTTTTCCTTTACTTTTTAGACGTATTTTAGTAAGTCTTTTATATTCCCCATTGTAATCGTAAGCCTGAGAGTAGCAAGTGTTGTGACGTGTTCTCCTTGCAATGTTTCTTTTTCTTCTTTACTTTATTTATACCATACCATGTGGGGCTTTTCACGGGAATTTATGGACTAAAGGGGGTACTTTTTGTGGTACCTCCTATCTCAAAGCCCACCCGCTAGGAAACTGTTGCCCCGAGTGAGGAAGCCCAACCTACACTCAGACCGTGGACAGGATTCGAACCCGTGCGCTTGGAGACCCCTCGAACCCCAAAGCACGCTTGGTTCTACTGTACCACGGCGGCGGCGGTATTTTAATAAGTCTTTTTATGGTATTTTTTCCATGTACTTGGCTAACCTGTACAGAGAGAGAGAGAGAGAGAGAGAGAGAGAGAGAGAGAGAGAGAGAGAGAGAGAGAGAGAGAGAGAGAGAGAGAGAGAACAATAAATCTTATGATAACGTTATTTTCAAGTGGCATTTCTATATTATTTTCGCTTCTATACTTCAAGATATTGGCGCCTTTATTTCCTGAGCTGTAGGCGACTCGATCCTGAAGTGTTGTGTCCGATATTTCTTTCCACCTGGTACTCAATCATAGTATTGCCTCCTTTTTCCTGTGCTGAGGGAGGTGTTATTGCCAATCGCTACTGGTGTTTTCCGCGTCTCAGTCACCGCAACGAGAAGCCCAATCCTTCTGCTCGTGTCCACTTTAATCCATGACGCGTTTCCAAATTCATTCTGCTTACTATTTGGTGATTTTGCACAGCTTCAGAAACTTATGTGAGGATTAGAATATTGTAGATTGTGGTCATTAATCTTCTGACCTGCATAGACTTTTCCTAATATAGATAAAGTCGTCTAATTATACACAAATCTTAAGGTAAAAGAGCTTCCTAGTAGTGAAGGGATGAATAATTTTGTTTTATATAATTTTCGAAAACAGCGCTTTAGGATTAATATATTTTAAGATGCTTTATTCTCCCTTATGTTCACTTGTATTTCTGTGTTGCTTTTTCCTTATTTTCTTCTTTTCCTCTTCTTTTTCTCCGTCTTTTACTCCTCCTATTCCTTTTCCCTAATTTTCCATTTTTATTTGAATTTTTTTGCCTTTTATATTATCTCAGCCACTTAGAGAATAAAAACAAATCTGCTATCGTTTGTTTATATTTTGTATTTTCTTTTTTCATCTTCCCGCGGTGCTTGGTGTTCTGTGTTGTTCAGGAAAGTGTTAGTGGAGCCGGTGACTTGTTTCCTATACTGGATGGATGTTTCGTGTGTTTCTCCTCTGTCTCGTTGTGTTCTGTGCTCAACTGGAAGTGTTCGTGACGCTGGTGATTTGTTTCTGGAAGTCACGGCACTCAGGGGAAAGCGGATGAGGGCAAGGAGATTCCGTTCCAAAGTAGTGAACTAGACTAAATAACTTTGCTGAATCAAAAAGTGTAGCATTTCAAAACTTGTTGCTTGCAGAGTGAAAAAAGAAAAGAATAGAGAGGAAAGAGGAACATTTAATAAAACCTTGCTGAGTGGAAACTGTATTACTTCTTCCTCTTATCCTTTTGGGAATAAAAATCGGAAGAGAAGAGAAATACTTGGTAATCTGTGAGTCCTTGTTTTGGCGTCTGCCTCAGATGGTTCCTAATTTTTCTAAGGAGCAAAGTCAAAAAATGTAGGGAATTCTTCTCTTTCCTTCCAGAATTAAAGTTGAAAGCTAAAACATTCACTTGATGATCTACACTTTCTGTTCTTGCCACTTGGTTCATCGAAGATTGGCCGCTTCACTGTTCACACCTCGATTGCTCTCTGTCGCCAAATAAAGCCCTATATTGAAGCTCTCTAAGTGTCTTCCTTCTTTACCACATTCTTAACACAGAACTTAACGAAAGAACCTCGAGTCGGAAACAGTAGCACTTCTTGTCTTTAAAAGTCTTAAATGGGAGAGGAACACTTGAAAATTTGACTGTCCTCTTTTAGAATCTGCTTTAACTTACCAGTTACGTAGTGGAGACAGCTAAAGAAGACTGTAGGACTTATTCTCTTCTTGTCTTGACGAATGAAAAATAAAAGGGAGAGAGGAGCACTTAATGATCTCACTGTCCTCATTTTAATTCCTGCTTCAGATTAACAGTTACGTTGTAGAGAATTCAACTAAAGAAGACTGAAGGACCTAGTCTTTTCGTCCCTTGAAGACTAGAAACAAAAGAGAGAGAGAGAGAGAAAGAGGAACAATGAATAATCTCACTGTCCTCATTTTAGTTCCTGCCTCGGATTAACAGTTCCGTTGTAGATAATTCAGCTAAAAAACGAGGGAATTATTCTTTTCGTCCCTTGAGTAAAAATAAAAAGAGAAAGAGGAACACATAATAATCTCGCTGTCCTCCTCTTAGTCCCTGCTTCGGATTAACAGTTCCATAGTAGAGAATTCAACTAAAAAGACTGAAGGACTTATTCTTTTCGTCCCTTGAAGACTAGGAACAAAAGAGAGAGAGAGAGAGAGAGAGAGAGAGAGAGAGAGAGAGAGAGAGAGAGAGACTTGATAATCTCGCTGTCCTCTTAGTTCCTGCTTCGGATTAACTGTTACGTAGTATAGAATTCAACAAAAGAAGACTGAAGGACCTACTCTTTTCGTCCCTTGAAGACTAAAAATGAAAAGAGAAAGATGAACACTTAATAATCTCGCTGTCCTCCTTTTAGTCCCTGCATCGGATTAACAGTTCCATAGTAGAGAATTCAACTAAAAAGACTGAAGGACTTATTCTTTTCGTCCCTTGAAGAATAAAACGAAGAGGGAAAAGAACACTCAATAATCTGGAAGTCCTCCTTTTGGTTCCTGCTCCCGATGGTTCCGTCAAATTGTGATATAAGGTGGGATATGTAAAAACGCGTACCCTGGACCAATATATCGCGCGGGAGTTTTTCCGTGAGCCTCAAGATCAATGGGTTCGGACTCCAAGCTAATTTATGAAGCGCCATAAACCGTGATGGCGATGTCCGGGCCAGATCTGATTTTTGATTGGAATATTGCGCCGGTAATTCCTGGAAGCAAGACAAGGGAGCGTGGAGGTGGTGGTGGTGGTGGTGGTTGTAGTAGTGAGTGTGGTGGTGGAGGGACGAAACACTAGTGAAGCAAAACATTCGCAAGAGCTGGAAAAGAGTATTGTTTGGCGTGGTTCTTCATGAAATAGTTTTTAATGTGGCGTCAGGAAGGTAACAAAGTATGTACCTAAGAAAGGAAAGTAGATTACGTGGAAACAAAGGGAAAAATTACTATTCTGGGAAATTATTTTGTAAGGTGTATTTCAAAACATCTTCATTGGGATTGCTCTGTATTGTTTTGCATGGCATGAGACAAGGGAAGGAACCATTCGGTGACCATCAGCCACACAAGTCTCAAGTTAGAACACTTATTGCTCTCACGCAGTATTCCTTTACCTCGTGGCTTTCACTCAGGAAGTGTAGCTAAGTAGCGTGCTTGTGGTGACCGCGTGTCTACAGTGACGGTGAAGTTTCTGGTGTCTTTGCCATGCAGCGGAAAACTGTCATCGCGTCACATGGAAACACGTCACGCCAACCACGTGGCCCCAATGACTTGGTGGAGGAATGATGGGCTGCTGTTGGCGGGGACGACCCCACGCCTTCCTCATGGTAGCGTCCCGGAATGTGAGACGAAACTGCTTGCTCTCTGCTGGGAGGCTGGGTCGCATTAGCTCTGCTGTCTGCTTCTTACAATTACAGAATCCTTAAATCAAGAAGAATGTTTAAACGCACCTCGCCGAACCTCGCCCGTGCTTCCCCGAGATTCTCTTCAGAAATGTTTGTTAAAACATTTCCTTGCTTCCTCAGTCGCCTAATATTTCCGTTTCCACACATGCGTATTTTTGGAACGTGCTCAGAGACAAGCTGCTTTACGTAAATACGAAGAGACGTTTCCTCCATTTATCGGAGCAAGTCTCAGTAAGCTTCAGAACGCATCTCCGCCACAAAGATTCCCTGAACCACGTGACAAGCCGCGGCTGCATCTCAATGCTGTGTGCCACAGTGCGTCCGGATGCATCAATTCAAGGTTTGGAGCAGCAAGACCTCACCTTGGGTCCATCACTTGCTGGAAAGAGATAGACTGGGAAGTTTTGGTCTTCCGTTGATTATTTTCTTATTCTCTTCTTTTCAACATCCTGCTCGGTGACGCTGCGTCCTTTTGTAGTCAGGGAGGTGAAGAGTTTTCATTTAAGCATTACAGTTAATAGTATATATAGAATAATCCGATCTCTTAGTTCCCCTACACATCAGTCCACTGCACCTGACCTGCTGCTGACGCTCTGCATCCCCAAACAGCAAAATAAAGCCACAGTCGCTCAACACGGCTCTCTTCTACTCACTCTCACCTGTGGCCAGTGGTCTACGTCTCCTCCCTTCTGTGGATGCCGATTCCCTGAACTCTCCCCAAACATGCCGGTCTAACATAGACTTCTATATTCAACACCAACTCGGCCCGAATTGATGTGACTGATGTAGGTGCCGACATCTTATACTTTGTCTAAGAATAGCACTCCACATCCCACTTGACAACCACCACCTTGTGCTGGCGTGACTCGTGATATACAACCACTTCCAACTCTTGCATTCATCTTGTTGATATGCTGTATTTTTATCTTGGTGCTGGTATTCTGTACTGTTCCTAAATACAGTAGTGCATAGTCGCACGGAACAGATGCCATTATCTATTGAACGCGAATTAAGAATTTAGTGAAAGATCAGTTTCTTTCGCTATCTGCATGTCTCGCAAGACTCGACACCGTGCATGTGTGTCTTCCTCGCTTCCTCGCTGTGGCAATGAGTGACTCGGTGAGTTCACATTGTACCGCTGCAAGGACGCCTCGAGCAGTTGTGCTCCTAACTTGCTTACATCCTGGTGGAAAGAGGGTTGGCGTGGGGGCAGGTGAGGCCTGAGTCACAGTCATGGAGGCTTTCTCCACTTGCCGCCTTGTCTGACACGAATGAACCCAAACCAGCCTTTGGGCAACAGCAGAGACACTTTGACCTGGGCTGACGTCCCGAGGCTGCCTCCTGCACACACACACACACACACACACACACACACACACACACACACACACACACACACACACACACACACACACACACACACACACACACACACACACACACACACACCGCGTAGTGTAGTGGTTAGCACGCTCGACTCACAATCGAGAGGGTCCGGGTTCGAGTCCCGGAAAGCGGCGAGGCAAATGGGCAAGCCTCTTAATGTGTAGCCCTTGTTCACCTAGCAGTAAATAGGTACGGGATGTAACTCGAGGGGTTGTGGCCTCGCTTTCCCAGTGTGTGGAGTGTGTTGTGGTCTCAGTCCCATCCGAAGATTGGTCTATGAGCTCTGAGCTCGCTCCGTAATGGGAAAGACTGGCTTGGGTGACCAGCAGACGACCATGGTGAATTACACACACACACACACACACACACACACACACACACACACACACACACACACACACACACACACACACACACACACACACACACACACACACACACACACACACACACACACACACACACACACACACACACACACACACACACACACACACACACACACACACACACACACACACACACACACTACAAATTGCAGTTGCGGCCTTTGACACAACTTTTGCGTCTTCTTACTTTGAAACTGCTAGGTGAGCGTCACTTTGCCGTCCTTTCAAAGTGGCATGGACCCTCTGAGTGACACCTTAGTCCGTGGCACCAGCACTAGTGACTCTAGGGCACCGTGCACTGCTGTACACAGAAATACTGGCGTGGTGTTTGGCTTGGAAAATTATCTTCAGCCACCAGCAACCACGCCCCGAGCATGCACACCTTAGTGAGTGCGCTTGTCGTGAGCGTGTTCTTCAGGGAACATTAGTTGATAAATTCCTTTTTAGTATATGAAATACGAGAGAGAGAGAGAGAGAGAGAGAGAGAGAGAGAGAGAGAGAGAGAGAGAGAGAGAGAGAGAGAGACCCTTGTATCATACAATTTTCACATGCATCCAAATAGCAGGCAATAAATCAAGATAGAGAGGTATGCAGCACCAGGAGCGTAGAGTAAGAGTAACAAAGTATGCACTGCTCCCTCACGGCCGCATTCCACCAACAGAACACTAAACTTCGACGCATTTGTATCGCCTCTCGGCCTTTGTGCTCCAAGGCCTGGCCGTGTGGCGCGTCCTGCTGGGACCACCAGACTCACCAATCCTGAGGGAGACACTAACACACTGAACAAGGCGGAGGCGTTCCCGAGGTCCCGAGTGGATGCAGCGTTTCAGTTTATATTCGTCGTTGGGATTACACTTCTGTCCACGATTCTCTTCCGGTTCAAACATTGTTGAGTATTTTCATGTTGTATTCTCATCTCCATTGCTTGTGCCAGCCTCTCGTGAAGCTATTGTTATGAGTATTTAAAAAGATGTGTAGGATTCTAGGGATGGATTTGTAAAGACATGGTAAACTTTATAAATTCGATTTTAAAGATGGAAGATACTAGTTCTCAAATAGAGTGGTAGAATAAGGGAATGGACTTATTAATCAGGTTATCAGTGTTCTGTCAATAGGGAGTCTAAAGAGAAAAGACAAATTTGTGAATGGGGATTTAGGTGAGGAAAAATAAAAGTACGAAGCATTTTTATAGGAAACTAACATGTGTAGATTTGATGGAGTTTTGCAGCTTGCCTTTTTTCCTTTATTTGTTTTTATTTCATTTATTTGTTTCTTAATACGTTTTTGCGGAGCCGGTGTAATATATTGTACTTTGTCTTTTGGAAATTTGACTAATATTAAAGCAACACTAGCGCTTGTATCGGGGGCAAATCTTGGTTAAGTTAGGTTAGGTTTGAGTTAATTCAGTGTAATTTAATTTCTAATCCCTTCATTGTAGCAATTCTTTCAATGGAAATATATAATCACTGTCTCGAAATCAGTTGGTTGGAAGTATTTCCGTATTTCCCGAAATCAATTCTTACTTAGAAGAAAGCGTTGACCCCTTCAGTACTCAATTCCTTCAGATTTGTGTACCTTACTCGCTGCCCATAAAAATAACGACGGATTTTTCAAAGAATTCGTAAGCAAGAAAATAAAGTGCAGTAGCAAGCGTTGTTTTCTACACACATAAAATAAAAATTGAACTTTCTGGTTTGCAAGAAATTCGTCAACAAGAAGAGAAGAAAGAGCAGGAAGAAAGAGAAGAAGAAAGGAAAAAGAGGAAAGAAAAGAAGAAAAGAATAAAAGGAAGAAGAAAAGAAAGAAAAGAAAAAGAAGAAAGAAAAGAAAGAAAAGAGGAAAGAACAAGAAAATATCGATAACAATAAAAGAAAAATAAGTGTTGAAAAGAAATACCCCCAAAAAAAGTACCCAAAAGCATTTCCGAACAAGAAAAGAAACGCCTTAAAGGAAAAAAAAAAAAAAAACAGTTTAAACAATAACAAAATATTAATAAAAATGCAGAAAAATAATCTAGAAAAAGAATGACTGATTAACAAATAACTCCAGAAGAAGAAAAGGAGGAAGGAAAAGAAAGAAGAAAAAGAAAAAAAATAATAACAATAATAATAATAATAATAATAACAATAATAATAACAGAACATGAAATAAACACCCAGAAAACACAATGACCTAATTTTACACACACATCACCCAATAAGAAACAATAAGAAAATCTACATCCTCAATAAAATCCAGGAGAATAACAGAGAAACACTTAATGCCAATAATGCCACAGTTTGCAAGGAATGAGATGAAAGTGAAGGCGAGTGCAGGAGGAAAACGTATCGCCAGTACAATACAGAAGCCAAAGGAACAAACCAGCATGTCGATCCCTCAGTCAGTACTCGAGATTGGCTGGCAAAAAGGAGTTAAGAGGAGAAAAAACGTGAATCTTGTTAGTATTCCTGTGACGGACGTTTGATTTTGTTAGTTTAGTTGCTTTGATCCACCGTGTGTGTGTGTGTGTGTGTGTGTGTGTGTGTGTGTGTGTGTGTGTGTGTGTGTGTGTGTGTGTGTGTGTGTGTGTGTGTGTGTGACCTCAGGCAGTTGCTTCCCCATGCTGTACAGATGTGTTGATCCCGCTTTCAATATGGATTGTGTGTGTGTGTGTGTGTGTGTGTGTGTGTGTGTGTGTGTGTGTGTGTGTGTGTGTGTGTGTGTGTGTGTGTGTGTGTGCGTGTGTGAGTGTTTGTGTGTGTTTGAAAGTAAACGATATCACCTCAAGGGAACACACACACACACACACACACACACACACACACACACACACACACACACACACACACACACACACACACACACACACACACACACACACACACACACACACAAACAGTCCAGTGGCCGTACAAGATATTATGTAAACTAGAAACTACAACAGGTTTCCTTTACAAATAATGTTATATTTCATTCTAAAGCATAAAACATTCTCTCTCTCTCTCTCTCTCTCTCTCTCTCTCTCTCTCTCTCTCTCTCTCTCTCTCTCTCTCTCTCTCTCTCTCTCTCTCTCTCTCTCTTCATTAAAACCTAGGTAACCTCGTAAGAAACCTCAGCAAGGGAAAAGAAAACGAGAAAACATATCACTACCATTACTAATAACACTCTTAGCAACTCTTCATTTCCTCCCTTCACTATCAAACCTAACCCCGCAATCTGGAACACTTTGCTCTCTCACTACGACTAATTCCAAAGGCCACAGAGATGACCACTCATAATTCCAGTGAATGAGTAACAGGCTTTTTGTTTATGTTTTTTTCTAATGATAATATATTCTCTTGTGTTGTTGGAGTATTCAAGATTATTTATACCAGACTCCAGCAAGACGTATTGAGATTTCCAAGGGTTTCTCATCAGTGCAGCTAAACGAAGACTGTTTTTCCCATTAATGATATAGAAATCTTCGTAATCCTTCACTAGAATCAAGAAAACACCATTAAAAAAAAAAAAAAAACAGCGTCACTTCAACTATTTCCTAAGGCCATAGAGATTACCACCCATGCACTCAAGACTGTTTTTTTCCATTAATGATATAGAAATCTTCGTAATCCACCACTAGAATCAAGAAAACACCATTAAAAAAAAAACAGCGTCACTTTAACTATTTCCAAAGGCCACAGAGATGACCACTCATGCACCCAAGACTGTTTGTCCCGTTAACAGTATAGAAATCTTCGTAATCCACCATTAGAATAAACCAGTGTCACTTCAACTATAGCCCTACTGAGAGTATACAGGGCAGCACAGGAATAGCTTTAGATTTTAAGCCAAAGCCGCGGCCAATGGGAGTTCTAAGTAGTAGCTTGACACGGCCGGCTCAGCTCAGCGAGGCAGGACGTGCAAGGGTATTAAGATGGAGGAGATTATGTGACACGCGCCGAGTAGAACCTTAAGAGATAGCGGTTTGAAATTTATGTTAGAGTCTACTGGGAAGGGGTCAGAGAGAGAGAGAGAGAGAGAGAGAGAGAGAGAGAATTTTCGTCTGTACAGAGAATATAGATACGTACTAAGTCATATTTTGCTGATTTGTATGGTTTACTTCATTATGTGTCATGTATTAATATGTATGATGTATTTTTCCTGATATCATTTTCTTATTCTTGTTTGTTTGTGTGTGTGTGTGTGTGTGTGTGTGTGTGTGTGTGTGTGTGTGTGTGTGTGTGTGTGTGTGTGTGTGTGTGTGAGGCGCGTATTCAGAAATGTTTTTCTCTCACCACGGCTATATTCATAAGTCACATGAGTGATTTTCCACTTTTTCAAGAGTGTTTGTCTTGTTGATAATGCAGAAATGTAGTAAATCTGTCACTAAAACCTTTAAAAACAACCTGAAAAACTTGCGTTGCTTCACTTAGAACAGCGTTTCCCAATCTGGGGTGCTGAAATCAATTATAGGGGATACTGGGAAATGATGCACACACACACTTGACTTTCTTTCATCCTTCTAATAACAAAATTCTATGTATGGGTGCTGGACTGCTTAGACATGACAACAGTGGATGCTATGCTAGGGAAAGACTGGGGAACGCTGACCTAGAACCTTTTGAAAGTAGTCTAGGTGTGTTGCAGAAATGTTTCAGCTTTAGATCTGTGCAGAAATGGCTTACATGGAAACAGGTACAACGAAACCTGGTGGTCTATATTGAACGTTTTTAGCCAAACAATAAAAACAAATACTTTTACTGCTTCTGTTGTCGCTGCTGTTATACGTACTAGTGGAGGAGCAGCGGGGAGTGAAAAACAAGACAGAATACTGAATAAAAATGGACGTAACAGAATAGGGGAGAAGAGAGAAGAGAGCAAGGTAGAGTAGAATTGATGATAGGATAGGATAAAAAATAAAACTGGATAGAATATAGAGTGGATCGAATGTAATGAATCAAAGTTAACGTAATAGATAACAGAATGAAATAGAAAAATAATATCTGGTTGGTATAGAGAACAGGAAAAAAAGAACATATAGAAGAGAGAATAAAATGATAGAATTGAACCAAGAAGATAAGGAAAAAATAAATAAAAAATGGGATAGAATAGGGAAAAGAAGAGAATATAGTAAAGAAAACAGGAAGAATGAATCGAAAATGAGTGAAACAGAGAAGGAAACTTGAGAGATAATGAAAAGTAAAGCAAAATTAGATAATATAAATACCAAATAGCAAAACAAAATACGAAGGAAAATAAAACAAATTGAAATAAAAATGAGAAAAGGATAGAAAAAAAACAAAAATAAATAGTAAATAACAGATAATAAACAATAAATAAAGCATGCTAAAGTACACAAGAGATTATAATACATAACAAAATCCAACAACTAGCAAGACAGACTGTAATATATCAGAACGTAACACAATAATGAAATAAAAACGCTGGAATGAAGACCTCACCTCTAGTACACAATTGTTGCTGCAATCGTCTGGGAAATAATAGAAGTTAATTTCCTTTTATTTCCGTTTCTTTCTATCGTCTCCGTGTCGTGTACCGTTCCCCAGACAGGAGCACTAATGATATACGTCGAGTAGTGTTCATTATCCCCACAGCGGGCGGAGGTAACTCGTGTCGCGATGAAAGGTATCACTCACTTTTAACTAATACACGTTGACGCACGGGAAGGATTGGAGTCACAGAGGAAGATACAATGCACAGAATCAACAGGAGGAAACTTGTACATGACGCCAACACATGACTCTAGAGAAAAGAAAGAAAGAAGGTTAATGAACGCACAAGTTATTTCACTGTTATTCCAGGTATCGTTTGTTTGAGTCACTGAATCTATCGCATTTCACGGAACTTATAGCTGACGTTAGCGTGACTTCTACTAACGTTGTTGTTTTTTTAAGTTCGCTTTTATTATTCCTGTGGTATTTTGAATAAGGGAGTTTCAAGGTTTTCATGATTTTACCGATAATTTTGACTTTTTTTTTATTAAGGTTTTCTGGAACTTACTGGGGTTTGTTTCTAAGTGCTTTTGTAATGATGATGGTTTGATACCCTCCAGTGTAGTTCATTGGAGGTTTCAAGAGTGTTTTCTTAATTTCAGTGGCTGTTTAACCCCTTGAGTACTATGACGCGTTTTCATGTTCATTCTGCTTACTATTCGGTGACTTTATACAGCTTCAGAAATTCATATGGAGGAGTAACATAGTGGAGACTGTGGCCATTAATTTTTTGAGCTCGACAGACTCTTCCTAATGCAAATGAAATCGTGTAATCAAACCCAAAAAACAAGAAACCAAGGAGAAACACGTCTCAGTATTGAGTAAATATGTTAGGATTTTCATCATTCCAGTGATCGAGTAGCAGGTTTTATGTATTTTTTATGGGAATTTCTTTATTCTAATAATAATATGATAATCTCTTGCGTTGTAGGAGCATTCAAGATTGTCTATAACAGATTCCAGCAAGAGGTTTTGAGATTTCTAAAGGTTTCTAGTCAGTGTAGATAGATAAACGAAGAATTTTTGCGATTACTGAGGGGGGAAACCACGATTTAGATATCTAAATCGTGAGGAAAACATTCAGAATCGATTATTTCTGCATCCTTTGAAATTGTCCTTATGATAGTTCAAGCGTGACTGGTTTTATATTTAGATATTTTAGTGGAAGCTTAATTTCAGTGGTGTACTTGCGAGTCCAGTGACAATTAGACAAGGATTCTGTGTCATCATTAGGAGAATAACATCCGTGAGAAGGTGTCGAATTAATTAACACAGTGGCTCTCTGAAGACAAGCCTTATGGGAACACAAATCTTGGAGTAATTCACGAGGCCATTTTCGTGATTTTAATGATA
>NC_059264.1:11967834-11975334 GCF_017591435.1 Portunus trituberculatus
TCATGTTATGCTTAAGGCCTTATTAAAAACGATGCTCTCTCTTCATGACAACTATTCCCAAGGCGTCATGTATGATTTCCCAGGTTTTTAAAGTACTTTCTCCATTTGGTAATGTAGAAATCGTGTTAAGATATCAATGAAACTGAGCAAAACATCCTTAACCCCTTCAGTACCATGACACGTTTCCCGATTCAGTATGGTTACTATTTGGTGATTTTATACAGCTTCAGAAACTTACGTAGATATTAAGATAGTGAAAACTCTGGTCATTAAGCCTCTACCCATCATAGACCTTTCCTTACGTAAAAAAAATAAAAATGCGTCCCAGCACTGAATGGGTTAAATAGTGTATATGCACGAGTCTTGAGAATAGAGGAGGTATGGACATGAGTGTTTCAGAGTATGAAATCACAATATGAGTCTGAAATGTTTCAATGTTGTATCTTGCCTACTTTTGCTAGGTTGTATCGGGCGTTATTAGCGATTTCAGTGGTGGTTTTGTTATAATAGCTAAACAAAGGTGCTATTTTACGTTTTAAAGATGTTTCCTTGGCCGTTTTTGTGGTTGTTTGATAAGGTTTCTACAACATTGGCAGTTGGGGAAAACAACCTCGAGAACCCGAATAATCATCTTGGTGGTTTTGGAAAGTGGTCGTAAGAAATGAAAATGTTATGACTATTTATGACATTCGTGTATTGCAATTCATGTACACTAAATTGCATTGGAGTGTGTGTCCCTTTCCGTATATAAAGAAATAGAATAGCATGTGTTAGTGTCTTCCATGCCGCACCTTATTACATCGATATGCTGCTGTTTTGACGGTTTGGAAAATGGTCGTTCTCTTCTATGGAAACGCAAACAATTTTGAAATGACGCATTTGCGAAGACTCACTTTCTGCAAGGGTAACTAAACTCCTTCAGGATCGAAGAAAATTTTTCACACATTTATTGTTTCGTTCTAATAAGAAAGGATAGTGTTAAGAATACTGGTTTAAAACGTTCGTGTCTTATAATTTATGTAGAGCAAATTTCTTTCATATTTTTGAAGTGGAGTAGCAGTTTTTAGCATTTTCTGCCTTGCTTCATGCCACCAATAGGCTTTAACTTCTGTTTTATGACGGCTGAATTAATAAGCTGTCACGAGATAATGTAAACAGATCTTAGAGTGAAGCCTTTATGGAGACTATTTCTCTCTTAAAACTCCCCAATTCTCTCACGATCAAAGGTAGTGTCACGCACCTCATCCCTCATCTGCTATCCCACCCACGCCAGTTCTTTATAATGTAACTCTTCTGTTCCTGGCCGTGGTAATGGAAGCAGGGTTTTACAGTGACATCTTTGTGGAGACTGCACCGCTTCAAAGACCTAACCATTTCAGGTGTTGGTCTGGAGAATAGTCTTTGTATTGACACTCCCTGGCACTCATATTCCTCTTGGTCTGGTTTTTTAGTTTCTTTATTCATTGCACACGCGGTCGAAGGTAAGCGTGTTCTTTATACTCCATTTCTCTTATCCTTCAACCCTAGCCCTTGCATGAGCATTGTTCTCTTCGCTCCAAGAAAATAAATAGATAAATAAAAAAGCTTAATTTGTCATTAGGAATTAAATGTAAAACAAAGGAAATAATTATCTTTACAGTACTAGCTGTGTTTCTTTTTATCATTGACTCGGTTTTCCTCAACATGCGCAATGAAATATATGAACGTATTCCATTTTGCTTTATAGATTAAACGGAATACATCTATTTACTGCACAGGGGTCATCTCGTTTTTAGATACATAAGAAAAGCTTTCAATATGCACTGCAAGCAATGATGTTAAAAGTAAACAAAGGAACAGCCTTAAAACTTCCTTCCGGGTAAAAAGAACTTCAAGAAATGTCAAAACCCATGAAATCAGGGTGCAGTTTGTGGGAATCAGAAAACGATGAATTGATTTTGTTTAGCCAGTCTTTTATACTTTTAGGGTCCAGTTTGTGGGAATCCGGAGATAATTAACTGATCTTGTTAAGCCAGACTCTTATCCTTTTTCCTTCGTCACTTGTGTTTCTCTACTTCTGTTGTAATATATGTCATAGCGACGCCTTCAGCACGACACTCTATTGCTCCACCGCTGAGTAAAGAGTCCATATCCTCACTTATAACTGAACGGATAGCTGAATCAAAACTGAAGGTCACTAGACAACGCTGAGACAAGAGTTGAACGAAATTGTTGGAACTGGATCTGGTCTGTCATCGTAACGTCTTTAGTTTTTTTTTTAAAGTAGCAAGTTGAAGAGAAAATTAATAAAAAAAAAAAGAAAACTTCACAAATGAAAATAAATGAAAAATGCATTAGAAATTTTTTAGCGTTATAGTAGAAATCTGAACAGAAGCGACAGGTATACGATCACAGAAAATCTTAAACAAATGTATATAGAAACAAGAGAAAAATATATTGTTGAAATTTAAAACAGAATGGAAGCACAAAAGAAAGAACAAAAAGGACATAATAAAATAAAAATAAAAAAGTGTAATTGCAAAGTTTACAGATGAAGTAGAATATAGAGAAGGTATTAAAACTAATTAAACATAAATATAAAAAAAAGAAAACAATAAATAGTAGAACAAGTCGTGAGTTAATAGGAAATAAAACCACAAAATATATATGTAAAAAAAAAATGAAGAAAAGAATATTGGCAAAATAATACAGCAAACTTGTCATGTCTTCATTATAAAGAAAAAGAAAAAGAAAGAAATAAAAAGGAAAAATTTGGACATGAAAAGTAAAACAGGAGAAAAACAAAGAAAAAAAAATATTAGAAAAGTACGAAAAAAGCAGTAAAGAAAATCGATAGGTAATTAAATAAACAGTTTTAGAATTCGAACAAGAAAACAAAACAGAAAAAAAGCAAAGTGAAATAAATAAGAAAGAAATGAAATATGAAAATAGAGGGAAAAATAATAATTAGTTTCGAATAAAGAGCAAAACACAAGAAAGGAAAAAAGAATATACAAGCTGGAAATGCAGATAAAAATACATCAAATAAACAAAGAAGAAAATACATGTTTAACTTAATATTCACAAATAAAAAGTAAAACAAAAAAATACTTAAAATATACAAACAAGAAAATACATAAAATATACAGATGCGTAAAATATACAAATAAACAAATAAGAAAATAGAAAATACATGTTTAACTTAATATTCACAAACAGAAGTAAAAAGAAAAAAAAACTAGAAAATTTTAGAAAAAAAGGAAAAAAGATTACTCGTACGTTTAGAGTAGCAAGGAAAAGAAAAAAAGAAAGAAAGAAATATAAAACGCCTCTAAGTATTGAAGTTGCAAACAAAATATTGGAAGTGTTTTGAGGCTTACAGTAAGAAGTACAGCAGTGAAAAAAATATATAGAAGTAAATTCAGAAAAATGCAAAGAAGATAAGTACTATTTCTAGGTTTAGTTTAGTCAGTAACGCGGAAGAATTAAACGGAGTGAACACAGAACACGCGGTGGAGTAAACACAGAACATGCGACTCTGAGGTGTAGTGAACACAAAACACTCGACTTTGGGGCGGAGTGAACACAGAATACACGACTCTGAGGGGAAGTAAACAAAGAACACACGATTCTGAGGAGGAGTGAACACAAACACACGACTTTAAGGCCGAGTGAACACAGGGAACACGCGATTCTTAAAACACACTCCTTTTTTTTTTTTTTTATCTAAACTCCCAAAAACTTGTGTTGGATTTGGCGGTGAGTGTTGGAGAGTGTGATAGGTTGAGACGCTGCCAGGTCATGGGGTCAGTGAGGTCACCAGGGCTCTCAGCTGACCACTGAACCGCTGGCCAGGGATCAATGCCTCGCCAGCCTTCCTCCTCCTCCGTCATGGGGGGAAAAAGTTTGCAGTTTCGCTGAAGTACCAAGACATGGAACGACTGCCAAGAGGAAGGAAGGGCGTTGGCTGAGAGAGTTTTGGTCTTTATTAGTTTATTTATGTTGGATTAGATTGGAGGTAACAGGATATTTCTTCCTTAATTTTGGCTAACTCTTTCCTTTATTTTAGGGAGCCAGCATTCAAGTGGGCCTTTTTCTTTTATATATATTTTGTTACCTTTGTCTGGCTTCTCTGCATGAAAAAAAAAAAAATTGCATTGGCTTACCTATTGCAATCTTCTGTGATGTTTTTTTTTTTTTATTATTTTATCGGTGTAGGAGCGGTAAAGTTAGTATTTTTTTTCTACCTATTTTTTCTGTGCCTTTAACGAGTCTATCTGGCGCGTAACAAAAATATAATATGTATATCAATAACCCTTGTGCTGCTGCGGTGGTCCCTTGTTACGATATGAAATTGTAAATATGGTAATGAGAATGAAAGTGAAAAAAGAGATTAATTTAATCTTTACTAAGTTACTAAATTACTTGCTTTGAGAAACAGTACTGCCAAATAAATTAAAGCCAAATTATGGATGGTTTCAGGAGTGACTGACAGAGTGAAAAAAAAGTGTGCTATTTCGCTCTAGTACTAAAACATGAGGCGAGTTTTATTTTTTTTTTTATACCATGTGGGCTTTTCACGGGAATTTATGGGCTAAAGGAGGTTCTTTTTATGGGGGGGTACCTCCTATCTAAAAGCCCACCCGCTAGGAAACCGTTGCCCTGAGTGAGGAAGCCCAACCTGCACTCAGACCGTGGACAGGATTCAAACCCGTGCGCTTGGAGACCCCTCGGACCCCAAAGCACTCATGGTTCCATTGTACCACGACGGAGAGAGAGAGAGAGAGAGAGAGAGAGAGAGAGAGAGAGAGAGAGAGAGAGAGAGAGAGAGAGAGAGAGTTAGTTGTCTGAAGTGGTGTTGGTCTTCATTGGTTTGTATCACTTACCTCAGACCAGATTAGATTGGCTCACTTTTCTCTGATCTTCTCTAACTGTTTCTGGGAGTGCCAAATTTAGCGGGAACTTGTTTTTTTTGTGTGTGTTTTTTAGTGTAACATCTTCACACACACACACACACACACACACACACACACACACACACACACACACACACACACACACACACACACACACACACACACACACACACAGTATAATAAATAGTTATGAAAAATGACCTACTATTTGTTCTTTCTTTGGGTTCTTTTGTGTCTGTCTGTATAAGGAAATAGTGAAAGCTGCATGAAGTTGCCCAGTATCCTTATTCATAAACACGTCTAATATTCTCTTAAATTTCATGATTGACTCGCCACTAACAACCTGATTACCAAGTCCATTCCATTCACTGATAACTTCACTTGAAAATCTGTCTCATTCATCTGATTTTTTATGAATGTCAAGACTGAATTCTATCATTTTTTTTTTCTCGTGTTATTCTTGCTACCACTTCAAACTGTTTCATAACTCAAAATTTGACTTTTTTTTCCACTTATCCTGATTTTTTTTTCTCCCTAAATCTAAGTTTGTCAATCTTTAACACGCCATCTATAGTCCCATCCTTACTGACCACTTCATTAACCAACAAATCCGTCTTTTTCCCTGATTTTTGTCAAGCTTGAGCCAGTTATTTTATACTTCCAACACTTCACCAATCCAGTTTTGTTAGTAAATATCTCCTACAACCTACCTCTAAATCTAAATGCCTTTTCCGAGCACCTTACTTGGCAGGAATGTAGCGTATCCTTTCTGAATCTACCTTTGTCAAGCCTGCACGCCATATTACTCTTCCTATCTATGCCACTACATCCAATATACTTGAGTCCGGTATTCCTCGTCCTGTCCTTTCCACTACTTCTAACCAACGCACTCACTGACCCAGAATTTCTCTTATTCCATCCCGCCTCGCTCCAGCCATCACGACACCCTCCCATCCACTGGCCGAGGGTCGATTGGGTGTGACTTAGTAAATGGGGTTTGAGGGTCTGCTGCCAACCCACTCACTGAAGCCCTCCTGCCTGCCTGCCTCCATGTCCTCCCCACTGCTTCCCTCTCTTCCTCTCCTCCCACAGCGTCTGGCTCCAAGCAGGCACCCCACCACCAGCTGATCTCCTTTACAAACGATCATATTCTGAAACACTTCTGCGTAACATTTCTATTATTTTTTAGTGTTTTTACGATTCTTTGGGATGATTTATGTTTTTATTATTACAAGTAGAAACATTCTTGAGAACTTGGCCGATTATCCTTCTTGCTTTTGAAATTAGTAGCGGTGAAGTTATGCGAGGTTTTAAAGGTGGTCTTTCGTTTTTAGTGGTGAATTAACAAGATATCCACATTGTTTAAAGAAAAAAAAAATTGTCTTCAGAACTTGATTAATCATCTCATTTGCCTTTGAAAATAATGGTGGTGAAGTTACAAGGAGTTTCCAGATTTTTTATTTTACAGTGCTAGTGACAGATTAACACGATTGCTGCATTATTAAAAGGAGAAACAATAAGCAGAAGTTACTCTAAAATTTAAAGTTGCTTTGTATGTTTTCGTAACATTAACAAGATTTCTGCGTTGCTAAAAGGAGAAGCAGTCTTGAGAATTCAAATAATCTTTCCTGTGGCCTTTGAAAACAGTCACGAAGAGAGAGAGAGAGAGAGAGAGAGAGAGAGAGAGAGAGAGAGAGAGAGAGAGAGAGAGAGAGAGAGAGAGAGAAAGTAAAATATTTCTTAATGGAGGGTTGTTCCACTGTGGGGACCGCTGTGATGGCTTTTTGTCTCTTGGTGGCTGTTTGGCGAAGGTCTGCAATGAAAGTTTAAATGTCAAGTGTTCGAATCTTACGTGATGATTCTCTTGTTTGTACATGATGGAGAGAAGAGAAGAGGATGAGAAGTAAAGACAAAATAAAAGGAGAAGAAAAAAATGAAGCGGGAAGGCAAAAGAGAAGGGAAACAAGACAATAATAGACAAACAAGGCACGAGAGAGAGAGAGAGAGAGAGAGAGAGAGAGAGAGAGAGAGAGAGAGAGAGAGAGAGAGAGAGAGAGAGAGATGGGGTGAGGTGGAGCATGGCAGGAAGTGAATAAGGACATGGATAAGGGAGAAAGAAGGAAAAACGGAGGATGGAAGAGAAATGAAGAAAATGAAAAGAAAAAAAAAAGAAAAAAAAGAAAAGAGGATAGAATGACAAGAGAAGATTAAAAGAAAATGAACAAAAGAAAAACAATGAATGAATGAAAACAGAAAAGAAAAAGTACACACACACACACACACACACACACACACACACACACACACACACACACACACACACACACACACACACACACACACACACACACACACACAGACAAACAAAGAGACAAACAGAGCAAAAGAGAGAGAGAGAGAAAATACTCCACAGCCACTAATTTTTAACTGTTTTGCTTCATTGATTTACACTTTCGTCTATCTCCGTCCATTTCTGAATCTTTGTATGGTTATAAAACTGAAGGTGAATAAACGATGGATGGATCTCTCTCTCTCTCTCTCTCTCTCTCTCTCTCTCTCTCTCTCTCTCTCTCTCTCTCTCTCTCTCTCTCTCTCTCTCTCTCTC
>NC_059264.1:11980334-12007834 GCF_017591435.1 Portunus trituberculatus
AGATATTTCCCGGAAACAAGGAAGTTAACATCTAATAAACAATTTTCTGGTGCTGCAATTAATCACATCTTTACCCTTTCAATACTGAGACACATTTTTACCTTAAGATTTATGTACGATTAGACCATTTTATTGACATTAGAAAGCATCTACGGAGGTCAGAATGTTAATGGCCACAGTCCTTACTATTTCAATCCCACACATGAGCTTTTGAATCTATATATAATCGCCATATAGTAAGTAGAATGAATATGGAAACGCGTCATGGTACTGAAGGGGTTAAGGGTTCCTATTCCATAAACAGACGACACGATGAAATAAATACCTTAAGATTCATAAAAGTTAAAGGATTACCCAACAGACTCAAAACCATTTCCTCGCGTATAATATTGAACAGCTTATCGTGAAATATTTACTGGTGTGGGAGGAAAGGAACCAGGCACAGAGAGAATGGAGAAAAATGTAGTTCAGAAGGCTGGAAGAATTGAAGAGGGAAGGGATGAAGGGAGAGGAGGAGGAAAGAGAAAAGGCACAAGAAAATAGAAAATAATTAAGGACAGAAGGGAGTATAGGAAAAGAAGAACTGGAAAAAAAATTAGGAGAGAAAAGGATGAAGGAACGAGGGAGGAAGAGGACAGAATAGTGGATTAGCACAAAGTAGGAAGAAGAAAGAAATCAGAGGAGGTAAAAGAGGAATGGACACAAAAGTAGGAAGATAACTGGAGAAGGGGAGGAGGAAATAAGGGAAGAGGGTAAAGAGAGGAAGGAGGAAGGATATAAAAAAGAGGAAGAAATGGAGAGAGGAAAGAAGGGTCAGAACGAAAAGGGGAGAGAGAAAAATGTTAGAAGAGAAGTGGGAGGAAATAGGAGCGGAGGAGGAGAGAAAGACGAAGGAAGAGAAGGACAAAAGGGAGAGAGAGAGAGAAAACCGGAGGAAAAATAGAGAAACAAGAGGAAAGAAAAAAAAGTGAGGAACAAAAGGTAGAGGAAGAGTGAGAGAAGGGGAAATGGAAGATAGAACGAGAGGAAGGGGAGGAAGAAGGGAGAGTGAATGGTGATTAAAAATAGAAATAAAAAGATCAGTAGAAGAGGCGGAGGGAGAATCTGATATAGGAAGCAGAAAGGGAACAAGGGAACGGCGAAATGCAACACAAAGGAAGAGTTAACAGAAGCAAGCCTGTATATCCTTACCGGGTTGGCTCATAATACTGCTCAGTCTAGCGTATAAGTGAGACCTGCTCCTCTTTTTCTTCCCGCCTTTGTTTTAATAGAGAAGTTTAAAGACACATTATATTTTACATACCTCTCTTAGACTTTTATACGTTTTGTTTTACTAGTACATAAAAGAACGGGAATTCTAAACACACGTATCGTATAATTTAAAAAAAAAAACATCGCAGTAGTAAAAAGAAATTTGGGCGCCGCCGTGGTACAGTGGATCCATGAGTGCTTTGGGGTCCGAGGGTCTCCAAGCGCACGTGTTCGAATCTTGTCCACGGTCAGAGTGTAGGTTGGGCTTCCTCACTCTGGGCAACGGTTTCCTAGCGGGTGGGATTTGAGATAGGAGGTACCCAAAAAAGTATCCCCTTTTGCCCATAAATTCCCGTGATAAACTCACGTGGTATATATAAAAAATAATGTTAATTTATGTGTTTGAATAGAAAAATTTAAGACGCATTAAATTTTTGTATCCTTCTTATTAGACTTAATCTTTTGCCTTCCTGGTACATAAAAAAAAAAAAAACTGGGATTCTAAACACACGTATCACATAAATTCAAACACACTCGTAGCAGCAAAAAATAATATGCATTCCTTTGTGTGAATAGAAAAATTTTGAGATGCATTAAGTTTTTTTATCCTTCTTTTTAGACCTTCAATTGTTTTCTTTTCCTGGTACATAAAAAAAGAACGGGAATTCTAAACATACGTATCACATAAATTCAAATATTCTCGTAGCAGCAAGAAAAAATACTCATTCCTGTTAAGACGCATTAAATTTTTGTATCCTTTTTAGATTTTTAAATGTTTAGCTCTCCTGACACATAAAAAAGGGAGGAATTCTAGAAACACGCATCGTATTTATTCAGACATTCACGTAGCAGCGAGAAAAGTATTCATTCCTTTGTTTGAATAGAAAACAATTGAGACGCATTCAATTTTTGTATCCTTCTATTTAAACTTTTAAATGTTTAGTTTTTCCAGCACATAAAAGAACGGGAATACTAGACACACGCATCGTATAAGTCCAAACACCATCGTAGCAGCGAGAGATAACATTCACTCCTGTTAATATGACGTTCCTGGAAGCTGCCGCCACACACTATCCTTGCTTCATACTGGCGCTGGTTAGGCTCACGCACACACCCTCCCACACACTCCCTCCGTGCTGACATGGGCGAAACTGACATTCCTGGAAGCTACCGCGTCTCGTAATCTCTATTCACTTCATACCCTCTTAATCTCTGGCATAATATCCTCTGACCGCTCCCTCCTTGCAGATTGTGACTGAACTTAGCAGAGATCTTAGTATTGATAACTTTGACGAAGGGATTATCAGAGAGCAGGGTACAAGAACTGATAGAAGCAGCAAGTGTTCGCCGCGTGTTGTGGTGTGTTCAGTGCTGCGTGGTGGACTCGTGGTGCTGAGCGGTGTGTGAGACAGGGTGAAGGACGAGTCTGAAGGAGGAGGAGGAGGAAGGGGGAAGTTGGAGGAGGAGGAGGAAGGGGAAAGTTGGAGGAGGAGGAGGAAGGGGAAAGTTGGAGGAGAAGGAGGGGCTAAAGGGAGAGAAGGAGAAGGAGGAGGAGGAGGAGGAGGAGGAGGAGGAGGAGGAGGAGGAGGAGGAGGAGGAGGAGGAGGAGGAGGAGGAGGAGGAGGAAGAGGAGGAGATATAGAAAGGAGGAGGAAGAGGAAGATGGAAAAGGAGGAGGAGGAAGAGGAGAAGACGAAGAAGAAGAAGAAGAAGAAGAAGAAGAAGAAGAGATTGATAATAATAATAATGATAATAATAATATTAATAATAATAATATTGACTTATTGATACATGCATCACAACGGAAGAATAAAAGAAGGAGAAGGAAAAAGAAGAGGCGGAAGATGAGGAGAAACACGCCAGCAAGCAATGCGAGCCCAAAAGAAACACGATGACGCAACACATAACATCAGAACTTAATCTGTCTGGCCGCTGATCAGTCAACAAGTGCGTGTCGGCTTGAGTGAGTACAAGAGGCGGTGCATGGATGGGCGGGAAGCAGCGTTGTCCTCGGCTTCCGGCCACACCACGGCTCAAATACTGAAGAGAGAGACTGGCGGAGAGAGATTGGCGACTTAGTTGATGTGTACAGAGAGGCAGCAGTCCCATGATACAGCCTGCAGCCTTCACCGTGACCTTTTTTTTAATGTCCTTTCCTATAGCGCCTGTAGATTTACTTGAGTATGTATAGGAAGCGCTGTTAAGCTTCCACACATCAATGGCGCAGGTGATTTTATTTATAGTGGTATCCATACAGTATTAGGGCCCATATCACCACCCAAGCGCATCTTTGGTGTAACCACCTAGAATCTCGGTATCATGGTGACATGTGGGTGACTTTAAACCACTCGACAAATGGCATAGTATCAAAGGCAGTACGACCAGGGGTTCCCAAACTTTTTGTTCCTCAGTACCCTTAGACTCTTTTTATAGGTTCCCATGTACCCCTAACACTAAAAATTAAGCTTGATAGTAAAAAAGGACATTTAAATATTTTGATATTTTAAGTTTATTAGAGTCTTCATGTTTAGATTACATAGGCATCTTAAATGATGAAAACAGAAATAAAGCAATTACTAAGGTAACTGATATTTTGATCCAGCACATACAATACATACCTTTTTATTATTATTATCCAAAACATTAATGAACAAAACTCAGGTATTCTTATTTTAATGCATCGCATTATAATAATGAAATGTACTGCTCTTTAGCGCTGTCTTATATACTAATCAACACAAAGAAAATGAGAAAAGTGCAATCTGAGTGCAGATTACAACACCATGTATTGTGCAAGTAATTGTTTCCTTCAGACCAAATGTACCCCCTGAAACGTGCAAATGTACCCCTGGGGGTACATGTACCCCAGTTTGGGAACCCCTGCAGTACGTGGTGAGATTCGAACCTACGTGTGGAAGTCTGCCCAATCCCACACTCACCACTCACCTTCCACTACGCCACCGCCTCCCTAACCTACACCAATCTAGGACTTGAATACTTGTAGTTGTAAGCAGAGGTGAGTAGTGCTTAATGGCTTAAACCAAGCAGCCTGTATCCTGCACCACGACCTACACCAGTAAGATAAGAGCAAGTGCAGGCAGTGAGGAGGCGGTCCCTTTTAAGGCAGACTTCTTCGCGACCTGCACCAAAATAGATACTAAGAATACGAAAGAAGATTAACACCAAAAAGTCTGAACCCCTCCGATACTGAGACGCATTTTCTCCATGAATTTTGGGTATGATTAGGCGATTTTATTTGCATTAGAAAGGGTGTGTGGAAGTCAAAAGATTAATGACCAGAGTCTGTACTATATTGATCCACCACATAATTTTTTGAAGCTGTATAAAATTGCCTGCCAAATAGTAACCATAATGAGTGTCAAAACGCGGCATATTACTGAAGGGGTTAATATCCTTAATAGACTGTTTGTATAGCTATCCTACATCAATTATTATAAGAGACCAGATAGCATAGTAGAGAAGTCTCCTCACCATCCAGCCCAACAATTTCCAACTTCCTATGACTTCACAGTTTTGAAGGAGGCACGTTTCAGGACATTTATCCATTTCTTTAGGATAACTTTCTCGGAACTGCAAGGGAACTGGCAACTAAGTGGGCCTTTTTTTTTTATTTTATGTTGCCCTTGGTCACCTTTCCCCTCTAACGTATAAAAATGAATAAATCTCTACAAACAAAGCCGGCATTAAAAGAAAGCCAACCACGTAGAACTGATAACACTGAATTTTGCACCGATCAGGGAAAAGATGTATTATCCTTCCCCTGTTCCTGAATAAAACCAAACACCAGTCACCACCACAACCAGCACCATCATCACCACCATCACCACCATCACCACCACCAGCGCCTCGTTCACAGTAGGGTAGTGGTGAGTGCGCCGCGTGTGGGGAAGAGCGGCGCGTGGACAGCGTGGACGGAGGCAGGCTGTGGTGCAGTATTTCTCAGGCAGTCTCCGAGCAGAGCAGCGGCGGCCTTTGCTGGCAGGAAGGCCGTTGAATGAAGCTGTCACTGGCCTGGAGGAAGAGAGGAGGAGGAGGAGGAGGAGGAGGAGGAGGAGGAGGAGTAGGGCAGGCGGCACTCTCGGGCAGCCGCCAGAAAGAGGGGACAGCGAGATGGGCTGGAGCTGAAAAATACAACGTTTTCCCCCTCGACGGAAGAAAGCGAGACGGGAGAGTGAAAAGAAGGAAAGCGCGGTGGTGGTATAGAGAGAGAGAGAGAGAGAGAGAGAGAGAGAGAGAGAGAGAGAGAGAGAGAGAGAGAGGAAAAAAACAGACAGGCACCATGACAGACACACAGAAACAGTAACAGAGAGACGAAAAGAGACGCATCTTCCACACGTACCCTGACAACACACACACACACACACACACACACACACACACACACACACACACACACACACACTGGAGCGGCTCAGCGGAAGTGTAAAACGTAATTAGATGAAGAAATCTCGGCGGGAAGTTAGTGCCACGGCCGCCGCAGGAACGTCCCGGCCAGTGAAGAGCGCCGGGGAATTTATACCGCTGGGAATGACGACAGGAGATGCTTGCCTTCCGTGGCCCGCCTCCCTCCAGACACTCACTCATGACCCTTCCCCCCCCATAACCATCCCCTCCCCCACCATATCCACCACCACCACCACCAAATCTTCCTCTCTTCTTGTCTCTTATCTTCCTTCTTCATTTTCTCCTTCTTTCTTGAGTTCGTTTCTCCCTTTCTCTCCTTCCTTGAGTTCCTTCCGTTTCTCCTTCTTTCGTAACCAATTCCTCTTTCATACCTAAGTTTTTTTTCTTTTTTTTTTCTTATTTCTATCTTTCTTCACTTTCTCCTTTCTTGAGTTCGTTTCTCCCTTTCTCCCTTTCCTTGATCTCCTTCCTCCCTCTCTCTCTCTTTCGTAACCAATTCCTCCCTCATACTTAACCTTCTTTTCATTTTTCCCTTTTCTTAAGCTTTCTTCTCAGTTTTCCCTGTTCCTGCTCCTTCTTTCTTCATCTTCACCTTCTGCTTTCATAACATTTTTCATTTTCCTCTTTCTTCTTAACATTCTCTCTTTCTAAAGTCTCCTCTCTCACTTTCTCTCTTTTAACCTTTCTCCCTCATTCTTAAGCGTCTTCCTCATTATCGCTTTCTTTCTTAGTCTCTTTCTCTCCCTAGTTTTTTTTTATCCTCCCTTCTCATATATCCTTCTTAATCTCCTTCCTCACTTTATTATTCTCTCTCTCTCTCTCTCTCTCTCTCTCTCTCTCTCTCTCTCTCTCTCTCTCTCTCTCTCTCTCTCTCTCTCTCTCTCTCTCTCTCTCTCTCTCTCTCTCTCTCTCTCTCTCTCTCTCTCTCTCTCTCTCTCGTTAGATTTCTTCCCACTTCTCTATTCATTCTTCTCTCTTCATTCCTCTGTCCTCTTCAATTTCTTTTTTTCCTCTTTTCTTTCTTTTCCTTCTTTTCTTCTCCCTATTATTTTTTTTCTTAATTCCCTCCCTTTTTCCATAGTCTTCTTTATCCATCTACGTCTCTCCTGTCATTCTCATCCTCTTCCTTATCTTCCTTTCTTTCATTTCTCTTTCGTTTCTTCCTTTAAATAGTTATTCTCTTTCTTCTTTCCCTTCTCTTCTTTACCTTTTTCCTTACATTGTCCTTATTCTCTCTCTCTCTCTTTCTGTCTTCGTCTTTTCTTCTTTCTTTCTCTCCTTCTTTATTCCACCATCTCTTCTCCTTCTTTTATTATTCCTCCTTCTTTCAGTTTTCTCTTACTTCATATAATCTTTACTCTTCCTCCTTTATTTTTTTTTCTTCTGCCTTCCATTCACTTTCTCGCGACTTTTTCCTTCCATCCCTTTTTCCTTTCGTTTCCTGAGCTTCTCCTTCTTCTCTTTCTTCTCTCATTCTTTCCCTTTTCATTTTCCTTCCCTTCTGTTCCCTTCCATTCTTTCGTCTCTCGCTTTTTCAGTTCTTTTTTTTTTGTCAGTTTTCCTTCCTTCCTTTTTATTTTTTTATGGTTCGTTTCTCTTTTTCTCTCTCTCCCTTTTTTTTTTTTTTTCTTCCATATCTCCTCTTCTCATATTTTCTTTAATTCTTTCTTTCCTCTCTTCTTCTTTTCTTTCTTCCTTCCCTTCTTTATTTCTCCTTTTTTTTATCTCTTCTTTTCCTTTATTCCTTTACTTCATGCCTACTTTCCTTCCTCCTTCAATATACACTTTCCTCATTTCCTTCCTTTATCTCTCATCATTAACCTTTCCCTATTATCTCTTCAATTTACTTATATTTTTCTCAACCTTCTCTCCCCTTCTTTCATTCATCTATCTCCTTTATTCCCTTCTATCCTGTGTTTTTTTCCCTTTCCTTCTTGCTCCTTTACCATTTATTTTTCATTCTCTTCCCTCTTTTTCCTCTTCTCCTTCCTATTTTTTTTTTACATCCTCTTGACTTCATCTATTTCTCTTTTCATCCTTGTCACACTCCTTCCTTCCTTTGCCTCCTTATGCCTCCTTACAGCCCCATTCTCTCTCTCTCTCTCTCTCTCTCTCTCTCTCTCTCTCTCTCTCTCTCTCTCTCGGCCCTATTTCATCCTTTTCCTGCAATCCTCACCTCTTACTCGCTCGTTTCCTGCCACAGCATAGCCTTCATTATACAGATACTTTCTCAAGGGTACTCTTCTTTCCACAGTAATAAGGGTTGGGTACTAACGATCGCTGGGTGAGTTATCAGGGTACGGCCAGAAGTAAGCTTGAAGTTAAGAAAAGATGAGGAGTGAGGTGGTTTGAATAGTAAGTAACTGGAATAGACTCAGTACTCGGGTTGTTAATGCTGAGTTAATAGGGTGGGTGAGGAGTTTCTGTCAGGTCGTAGAGGGTGATTTGGTTTGGTTTGGTTAGGTTGGGTTGGGTTGGGTTAGGTTAGGTTAGATTTGGTTTGGTTAGGTCAGATTAGTTTAGGTTGGGTTGGGTTGAGTTGGGTTGGGTTGGGTTGGGTTGGGTTAGGTTTGGTTTGGTTTGGTTTGGTTTGGTTTGGTTAGGTTAGATTGGTTTAGGTTGGGTTGGGTTGAGTTGGGTTGGGTTGGGTTGGGTTGGGTTAGATTAGGATTGGTTTGGTTAGGTTAGGTTAGGTTAGGTTGGGTTGGGTTGGGTTGACTTGGGTTGGTTACGTTTGGGTTGGGTTAGGTTTGGTTAAGTTAGGTTAGGTTAGGTTGGGCTGGGTTGGGGTTGGGTTGGTTACGTTTTGGTTGGGCTGGGTTAGATTAGGTTTGGTTTGGTTAGGTTAGGCTAGGTTAGTTTGAGTTGGGTTGGGTTGGGTTGACTTGGGTTGGTTACGTTTGGGTTGGGTTAGGTTTAATTAGGTTAGATTAGGTGAAATAAGGATATAAGTAAGTAAGGAAGCTAGCTGTAAGAAGCCATCAGACCATACTTCTCTATTTCCATCTATCATCTCCTTTCATGAATTTAGTCCTTTTCTAATGCCTCTCTTCTCCTTTCGTCTCTCATTCCTTCCATTTCATTTTGCTTCCCTTCTGCCCTGTTCCATTCCACCTCTGACGACCTGATTACTGAGGCTGGATAGTTACGGATGCTATGCAGGTAATCTTATGCATAGTCCTATTTAATTCGAATTTTCATTATTTTCTTAAGTTACGTTCACATGATCTTGCAGTGTAAAAATTAACGTCATCTCATAATTGGTCTGGTGTTCGATTACCAGGTCAGATGAGATAGATTGAGAGTCTTCTTTCCTCCACTGTACGTCCTCTTAGTTCTCAGATACAAGGAATCAGTGTGGTGTCGTGTCCAGCATTTAGATATACTATAGATCTTCAGTGTGGTCCTTCCTACACGTGTTTTCCTGCGTTACTGGTGTGGTCAGGGTGTTTCGTCTCGAGCTAGGACATTCATACTTGCCCAACTTTAAACCAGAACACAACACACGCAGTAGAGTGGAATGTTGACCACTTGATTAGAAGGCTTTAATAAATTCGTGCTTTCTGAAAAAAATGTTTTGTGTTTGATTTTGGAAGAGGGGAAAACCAAGAAAAAAAAAACCTACTTAGGTGCCAAAAGATAGACATATATCTAGAAACCTCTCTCTTAAATGAAGTCAAGCCATAGGAAGTTAGAAATACAGAAGCAGGCAGGGAGTTCCAGAGTTTACCAGAGACAGGTATGAAAGATTGAGAGTGTTGGTTAACTCTTGAGGATCGAAAGATGGATAACCTTTTTTATTCATTTAACCTTATTTATTCATTATCTACCCACAGGAAACATTTGGCTACATAAATAACATGAAAAAAAAAGTAAAAGTAAAATAGAACAGGAACCAGATTATCGAACAATACTAGAGACACAACAACTAAAACTTGTTACTACATTCCTTGGCGAACGCGCATTTTCAGTTGACCATTTTCCTTATAAGCCTTTCGCTGGCCTGAATCAGTCTCATCTTTCATAAAATTAGTAAGATAACGCAAACTGTTAAACTCTTTTCGGCATAGTGGTGTTTTTTATTAAATAGGTGCTAGTACCATTAACGTTTAACCTCTTTAGTACTGGGACACATTTTTATCTTGAGATTTGTGCATGTTTAAACCATTTTATTGACATTGGGAAGAGTCTATGGACGTTAGAATATTAATGGCAGGAGTCTTCACATTTTTAAATCCCTCACTTGAGTTTCTGAAATTGTATAAAATCACCAAATAGTAAGCAGAATGACTATGGAAATGCGTCATGGTACTGAAGGGGTTAAAGACCTAAGTAGACGTTGGACCCTGGTGATGAATGGATACACGAGACAGTGATGAAGGTTGTTATTGTTTTTTTTATGTAGGAAGGGAGACTGGCTAAGAGCAACAAAAAATGGAAGAAAAAGGTTTGCCAGTAAAGCAGTAAACTCAATAACCTCCAAGGAAAGCAATAGAGACTGAACATAAAAAACAAAACATGTAATAGAAGTAAACATTATAAGCTTTTCCAACAGACCGACTCTCCCGTAAGAGCTAAAACACCCTCAATACTTCATTCTGTGCGACCATCGTTACCTTCAGCCTATAAACCTTTCAGCATTTCCTCCCCAGTCACTTTCATGGCCTCTCCTCTATCATTGCACCTTCCCCTCCTATTATTCCCTGCGCCTCATCACTTCCCTGCTATCACCATGACCACCCTTCTCTTCCCTCACCGTATTTTTTCTACATAACCTCCTTCCCCTTCTGTCTCATTCCCTTTTTCCTCTTCCTATTGTCCCCTCCACCTTTTCCCCTTTCCCACTATCACCACAGCCAGTTTTGCCTTCCCTCACTACATTTTCTAATATTTATAACATCACTACTACTGTCTCTTTTTGCTTTCCTGCTTCCCATCCTTTCATTATTTTTGCCTTGAGTACTTTTCACTATCACTATAGAGGCTATACTAACAGTTATTCCTTTTCTGTCTCCTCTCTTCACCTTCTTTATTAGTTTTTGCTTCTTTGTAACCTAAATTTTTCCGTCTCGTTTCCTTCATTTTATCCTTTTTTTATTTATTTCTTTTTCTGTATTTTTTTTTTCTTTTGCTTCGAGTATTTATCTCATCACCACAGCCACCTTATCATCATATCTTCCTTTTCTTTCTCTATTCTTTCCCTTTCTATTGTTCCTCTCTACCTTCCTCCATTTCCTTTCCTAAGCTTTCTTTATAACACCTTTCTAACTCTCACCGTCCTGACATCCCTTTCCTCCCCTTTCCATCTCTCTCTTTCTCTTTCTCTACTCTTTCCCAAATTTTCTTTTTTACTACCTTTCTATCTCTCCATCCCCTGCTAACACCGCTTCCCTGCCTTTCCTATCTCTTTTCTCTCCATTCCTATCATTTCGTCCATCTCCTTCCTCCCTTCTCTTTCTCACATATTTCCTTCATAAGTACCTTCCTATCTTCGTCCTTTCCACCTCACTGTGTCTAACTTCCCATCGTCCCCTGAATTCCTCTCCCTCGTTCTCTCACTTACTAGTCTCTCTGTCCATGGAAGGGAAGGCATAGAAGTATTTCCTGTCTTCAAAAGCTTGATTAAATAGTTGTAATGGTGGTAGTGTTGAGAGAAATGGCGTTCGGTGTGGTTGAGGTGTTGGAAAGTAAGAGTGAATAAAGGAATGGGTGTAATAAAGAGCGTTAACCCCTTCAGTGCCATGACGCTTTTCCATATTCATTCTGCTTACTATTTGGTGATCTTATACAGCTTCAAAATCTCATGTGCGGGATTTTAAAAGTGAACACTGCTGTCATAAATCTTCTGACCTTCATAGACCCTTCCTAATGTCAGTAAAATAGTCTACACATAAATCTCAAGGCAAAAATGTGTTCCAGTACTGAAGGACTTAAAGAAAAAAAATATTAATTCTTAGCGGTTGTCTTAAAAAGGTGAATAAAGATTTTATGACAGTAGTATTGTGCAGGATAGGGGAGTCTGATGGGGATGAAGTAGTGGAGTGCAGTAATAATGAAATAGATGAATGAATAAAGGTGAATGAAAAAAGAATATTAGCAAAAAAAAGATGAATAAAATAACACAAATATTTAGTTTAATAAATCGCAGTGTCTGTCTTCAAAAAAGCTTAATTAATTGTTATAGTGGTAGTGTTGAGGCGAGGTAGAAAAGAGCAATAAATAAGGAAGAGATTGAAGAAAAAGATTAAATAAATAAAAGGCTTAATATATCGCCCCTCTTGTTAAAAAACGCTCTGGAAATGCAGTTCTTTTATATGTGTGTGTGTGTGTGTGTGTGTGTGTGTGTGTGTGTGTGTGTGTGTGTGTGTGTGTGTGTGTGTGTGTGTGTGTGTGTGTGTGTGTGTTTCCAGCTAAGATTCAGAGCAACATTTTTTTATAAATATTTTTTTTTAAATAGGCACATGTAAATTTGTATGTTTCTTGTGCCTGAAATGAAAAAAAAAAAGTGTTCTGAAACAAGAAAAAAATGTTTTGGAGAATATACGAGTAAAAGCAAGAAGCTAGAGCAGAAATAATGAGTTTAAGTACAACAGAACACATGGCAATAGAGAGGTAAAGTTACGCTAAATATACAGAAAAGGCAAATAACTCGGTGTAATGATGAAGTTCAAATCAACTTTAGTGTTCTCGTTTCCAACTCTGAGAAAACTCCAATGGATGAAACATTGAAAAAGTTGAAATATTGAGAGACTGGTGAAAGTTTTTGATAATATATTGGGTAGTTTTCTTTCTTTCTTGAACATTGTTTCCGATTTTTACTGTGCCTTCCCCGAACCTCTGCCTGGGAGGACACATTCCTGCTAACGCAACACCATGAGGAGTTGTGGGGTCAGTTCTGCACGGCCGGATTTTAGTTTATTCAAAGAGCTGCGTGTATATCTCCAAAGTTTGCTAAAGAGTGACGAAGAGCGAAGATATTTTCTCGCCCTCCTTCACTCCTGCAAACTTCTCGACGCGATCAGGTGAGTCAAAATAAACTTGCCAAATTGAGTTAGCAACGCTGCGCACCCAAGCCAGCCAGCCATCCAGCCAGACGTCCAACTAGCCAGCCACCCAACAAACCAGCCAGCCAGCAAGTCAGTCACCCACCTAGCCACTCAGCCTGCCAGCCAGCCATTCAGTCAGCTAGTCAGCCAGCCACTCAGCCAGCCAGTAATTCACTCAGCCAGTAATTCACTCAGCCACTAAGTCAATCAACCAGCAAGCCAGCCAGCAAGTCAGCCAGCCAGCTAGCTAGCCATAAATTCATCCATTCATTCAGCCAGCACACCAGCTAACCAGCCAGTCAGCCACCCAGTCAGCCATCCAGTCAGCCTGCCAGCCAACTTACCAGCCAGCAAGCCGGTCAACCATCCATCCATCCAGCCATCCAGGTAGCCAGTCAACCAGCCAGTCAGCGAGCCATTCAGTCAGCCACTCAGCCAGCCAGTCAACAAGCCAGACAGCCACCCCACCCAGCCAGCCAGCCAGCCAGACAGCCAGACAGCCAGCCAGCCAGACAGCCAGACAGACAGACAGACAGACAAACAGACGGACAGATAGTCACCCAGTCATCCAGAGAGACAGACACACAGGCAAATAGATAGAGAGGTGAAGGGTTTAAGGGGCGTCTTTCCCTGATCCTTTTGTCATTTAAATAATGGGGGAGGACAAACCGTAGTATAATACCAAACGAAGGGAGGTGCAAGGAGTCATTTGGCCTACACGTGGCTGCCCCGTATTAAACGCATCTACATTTTCCATCTATTATCCGCATTCATAAATCTGTCTAATCTTTTTAAGCTCCCTAATGGCTCGGCACTAACAACCTCACCACTGAGGCTGTTCCATTCATCTGCCGCTCTATTTATAACCAGAGGGAGGATTCAGCGGTACATTCACCCAAAAGTTCTTTAACATCCTGCCCCGGTGGATGTGGAAATGATTCGTTCGTAAGTCGGAATTGGTGGTGTGTCTTTAGTGAAGCTTTTTTAGAATCGCTTCGCTGAAATATGGCGCATCAATCACTTTTATCTGAATGAACTGTACTGAAAAACACTGGTGTATGTTCCTCAGATAGCCAGAGAGACGTGATTCAAAACTCTTCATTCGTGTGTCTCAGAATGTTTGGGGTCATTATTATTATTTTTTTTTTGCTTGATTTCATTTACCTTAATTTGATTATTGGGTTTTTCATTTTATTTATTCATATATCTGTATTTATCTGTATTTATTTATTTAACCCCTTCAATACCATGACGCGTATCCATATTCACTCTTGTTACTATTTGCTTTCATTTTATTTATCCATAGATCTTTATTTATCTATGTTTATTTATTTACCTCCTTGAATACCATGACGCGTTTTCATATTCACTCTAGTTACTATTTGCTGATTTTGTAAAGGTTCAGAAACTTATGTGGGGATTAAAATAGTGAAGTCTCTGGCCTATAGTCTTCTGGCCTCCATAGACCCTTCCTAATGTCAATAAAATGGTCTAATCGTACACAAATCTCAAGGTAAAAATGTGTCCTAGTACTGAAGGGGTTAAGAAGTCAATCTCCATTCATCTATAAGTGGAAAATTCTGCTTCATTCACCTCGTTAGTTCAAATATTGTTTTTTTTTTTTCATCTTAGTTGATTAATTAACTATTATGTTTGACTGTTACTTAGTTCATTCTTTTTTTTTTTTTTTTGTCTGTTCATTTATTTTCTTATATATTAATTTGAGAAGACGTTTAAGTGGAATGTTTTGCTGCACTCATCTCCGCAGTGTTTAGTGTTCCGTCATAACGTTGAGTTCTGTGATCATGTGGCTGTGTCCTTGCAAAGTCCGACACCTCATGAGCTTCTCCCAGATCAGAGGACTTATTGGAGGGGAAACACTGGACACAATGGAAGGGAGTGTAGCAGGTTACTCCACCGACTGTGTACATAAGGAAAGGTTAACCGACTGACTGACTGGTTTGATTGAGTGATAGGTAAATAGATACACAGATACACAGATATACAGACACAATGAAGAAGAGTGTGGTTGTTTATTCAACTGTTGATATTACTGTAAGGAAAGGTTTACCGACTAATTAACTGGTTTGATAGACTGATAGAGAGATAGATAGAATTGTTTATTTGTTGACTGACTTATGTTTAACTTTTTATTTCTATGATTTCACGTAAGCTTAATAAATTGGCCTAGTATGATTTCAATGTACAGTTTTGAAAATTATATTGATTTTAAACGGAGAGGTGGAGAAAATTAAAACTTATATTTCTTGTGCTTGTAGTGTGTGTGTGTGTGTGTGTGTGTGTGTGTGTGTGTGTGTGTGTGTGTGTGTGTGTGTGTGTGTGTGTGTGTGTTTCACTGTTTGATCTGCTGCAGTCTCTGACGAGACAGCCAGACGTTACCCTACGGAGCGAGATCAGAACTCATTATTTCCGATCTTTGGATAGGCCTGAGACCAGGCACACACCACACACCGGGACAACAAGGTCACAACTCCTCGATTTACATCCCGTACCTACTCACTGCTAGGTGAACAGGGGCTATACGTGAAGGGAAACACACCCAAATATCTCCACCTGGCCGGGGAATCGAAACCCGGTCCTCTGGCTTGTGAAGCCAGCGCTCTAACCACTGAGCTACCGTGTGTGTGTGTGTGTGTGTGTGTGTGTGTGTGTGTGTGTGTGTGTGTGTGTGTGTGTGTGCATGCGGGTGTTGGTTTGCTCAAATACCAAGTGTCGTATTGTCATTATCAATCAAAGAGTTGAGGATCACAATGCCAAACCTCTTCACATGTTGCCTCGACAATCTCCAGCAGCCTGCAGGGAAAGTTACCAGAGCTTTCGAGAGAGTTTTCTTGCTTCCAGCAGTAATTCAACAAGACTCCTGCTTCACTGGTAGTAGAAAAAACAACAACACTGATTAATTTACCTACGTGCCCTTTGAAAATACGTAGTAGTAGTAATGAAATATACATTGTTTAAGAATTCAAAAACTCTGTCTATATTTATTTATTAATATATTTTTACTGAGAAGCAATAGGTAGACAGTGAGGAGGAAAAGGAGGGAAAAAAAAATTCTCACAAAACCATAATGTTAAGTCGAGGCTTATTTGCTTCTTTTTTACTTGTTTATTGACCAAAAATTTAAAGAGGCTTTTCCTTCACCCTTTTCGTATTCTTGACCTCCCTCTCACTCACACATAAGGGGCTTTAATTTACTACAATAATGAATCAAAGAACCGCATTCTGAAGCACTTTTATGAGGCACCTCCACTACACTCAAAAGGCTTTAGTGTAGTTGAATTTAGGAAAGTACTTGAGGTGTTTTTTACCGCTCGAGTGGCACATTAACAAGGTTTCTACATTAATATCAAGAGAAACACTAGTGAGAACCCGGTTGATCGTCTTTGTGGCGCTTCAAAAATAGTCGTGGTGAGAGAGCAGTGTCTGTCATCATTCTCAGTTCTATTTCAAGCACATGTCCTTTCACGTGCATTTAGGGAAAGAACGGCGTCTCTGAGATCACATGGGATAGAAAGAGAAGGAGAGAGAATATACTTACATAATTCACGGGGAAGGACATGAGCTTGACTGAAAACTGAGAATAATAACCGAGACAAAAGCGTTTCTGAATACGGGAAAAATGGCAACGATATTGAAAAAAACCCACTGCTTCTTGTGATGTCCTGAGTGAGGCTTGCCGTGTGTGGGCTGCTGTGCGTGTCTCTGTGAGGTAATTATGAGTGTGTGGCAGCTGTGTTTCGTGTCCCCCTAATTGATATCACAAAATCAATGTACGTGTTCGTTTGGTTTGTTTATGTGTGTGCGTGTGAATGTCGTGGTGTTCTGTGCCATGTAATGTGTGTGTAAATTTTCATCTACGATAGCTTGGGTATGTTATTTTTCTCTTTTTATTCTAGTTATTGTAGTGTATGTATGTTATGTCTCTAGTATCCTGTGTTTTTTTTTTTTTTTTTGTTGAGTTAGGTAATCTATCGCTCGGTTAGTACCCCTTGTTACCATCGTAGAGGTCTGAAAGTGGTGCTCGTCTTCCCCTCCTGATCGTATAATACATGAATAAATAAACAGTTAACGATAAAGTATGGAAAAAAAAAATAGATGTTATGTCTCTGGTATCCTGTGCGTTTTCTGTTGAGTTATGTAATCCATCGATCGGTTAGTACCCCTTGTTACCATCCTAGAGGTCTGAAAATGGTGCTCGTCTTCCTCTTCTGATCGTATAATAGATAAAACTAATAAACAATTCATGAAGTTTGAAAAAGAATAAAAAAAAAACGATAATTTGTTACATTACAGACACGCGAACAGACACAGTAACGTGACTCCACCGTGCTATAGAGGCACCAATACAGACGGACTTTTGTAGCGAACTGTGCAACGTCCAAACGATCATAAGTGTTAGGTGTCGTGGCTCGCTCCCGTCCATTCAGTGTTGTGTGTCTCGGCGCGTGACTTCCAGGATGCGGCAGGAATAGCTGGTGCGAGGTTACCGCCACACTCTCTAGGTTTACATATATTCCTAAACGATTTGTCCTCTTGTCACGATTTTCAGAGGCCACAGAAATTAATACTTAGTCTCTCATGAAGTTATTTTTGGGTATTAAGAGTCCAGGATGCATATGAGATTATCAATACAATAATGAAAACGCTTTTGAAAACACGTATGATTTCCAATACACCAATACAGCCTAGTGAATGTTGTGAAGCAAAGACGCCAAAAGTATACTAACACTTGTCTTGGTTTCGTAGCACAGTCTTGTTACGTCACCCTTTTTCTTTTCGCGTGTCTGTGCCAGAGTCTAGTTTAATGTTCCCAGGGTGTAAGCTCATTAATCCCTTGAGTACCATGACGCGTTTCCATATTCGTTTTACTTACTATTTGGTGATTTTATACAGCTTCAGAAACTCAAGTAGGGGATTTGAATAGTGAAGACTGTGGCCATTAATCTTGTGACATCCATAGACCCTTCCTAGTGTCAGTATAATGGTCTAATCGTATACAAATCTCAAGGTAAAATGTATTGAAGGGTTTAAGCAAGACAACAGGTGGAGTGGTGTGGTAATTAAGTATTTCTGTTTTATTCCTGTTTCCTCTCTCCACTCCCAGTCTGCTCGTCTGTCATAAGAACACGTTGCTGGCCATATTATTTCGTGATATTTACTGAGAACATAAAGTGGATAAGGGAAGCTGCAAGAAGGCACTCACTAATAAGCCTTCACGTGGCAGTCGCTAGTACAGAATTAAATGTATTGTGTGTGTGTGTGTGTGTGTGTGTGTGTGTGTGTGTGTGTGTGTGTGTGTGTGTGTGTGTGTGTGTGTGTGTGTGGGTTTATTATTCTCATTTTTATTTTCCTTACTATTACTATTCCTCACTACTACTATCGATTTTATTCTCTTTTGCATTATTCTTTCTTTTCCGTTATCACATTGGTTCATATTTGTCCTCTATTATCTTTCTTCTTCGTCTACCAAACTTTCTCTTCCTCAACTCTCCGCCTCACAATCTCTCTTGAGTCAATGTTTGCCTTTTTTCCCTCACTAAGTCAGCTTCCGTGGTTTCGTCTTGTATATCAATCACCTCAACAGATCTCTCTACGTATACACCATCCTGCGTTCACTGTATTCTCTCCCCTGTACTTCCTCACTTAACTTTTATTACATCACACATGGGAGATTGCTTGAGTAAGTGAACGTACCTCATCCCTGAAGGCGTGGGGAGGTGTACGAAGGGTAAATCTTCATCCCGACCTTTTCTTCAATTCCATAACATGATGAGGTGAAGACCTACTTAGATCTGCTTCCCTGCTGGCTAGCGCTCCGAGGCTTTCATGAGCTCTTAGGGAATCTCCTCGCCCACTGAAGATTACGTTGCCATCACCACCACTGCCATCACTACTGCCACCAACCACCACCACCACCACCACCACCACCACCACAGCCTCCATCACCACTGCCACAGCCGTCACCACCACTGCCTCCAACGTCACTACTGCCATCACCACTGCCACTACCACCGCCACCATCATAGCCTCCACCATCACCACTGCCAGTGCCATCACCACAGCCTCCACCACCACCACTGCCATCACCACAGCCTCCACCACCACCACCACCACCTCCACCATCATTACCGCCGCCACTGCCGCCATGCACTTCACTCACTTGACATTTCCCGCCGCCAGATTCCGAGGAGGGTGTCTGAGTATTTTTATGATTTTATTCGAGGAATTCTTTTCATCTTCCTCTCTACGTGGAAGCTTCATATTGCTGGCTGGCGGCTCACCTTACCCTCCTCTTCCTCACAACCATCGTCAGTGTACTCTTCACCAAAGTTGCCTTCACTGATGAAAAAAAAGACTGAAGAAGAAGATATATGAAGAATAGAGAAGATACACAAAAGGAAGAAAAGGAAAGGAGGAGTGAAGAAATGAAAAGGAAGCGAGCGGAAGGCTTAGTAATAAGAGCATTCACACATTAAGCCACACTTCTTAAGAGCGGCTAACTTGAGAAGGACAACATGACAACCACATTAATACTGCCATCTTGCCTCCGCTACCCTCAGCAGACTAGTGGAAGTTATTGAGGTTTCGAGGAGTTTGTGATTTTAGTGACACCTTAACAATGATTCTATTCTACAAATTGGATTATACAGTCTAAAAAAAAAAATCACTGCACTTCATTTATGTTTCCTTTTAATATAATCTTGAGGAAAGAGAACATAGCGATTTAGAGTATAGGAGCGAGAACCAGAGACGCTGTTTATTTTATTCTTGAGGTTAGAGAGTCGGCAGTCTTGAAAATTGCAAGGAAGGAAAATGTTCTGATTTAGATACCTCGTTTGATTCTTGAGAGAGAGAGAGAGAGAGAGAGAGAGAGAGAGAGAGAGAGAGAGAGAGAGAGAGAGAGAGAGAGAGAGAGAGAGAAAGAAAGAAAGAGTGAGTGCATTACATAAAATGAACAGTAATGTTAAGGAAAAAGTTATTATAAAACATACAAACACATACATACATATATACAAATATAATACACGTACACACATGCATACATACATACACACAAAGAAGACATATAAGGAACCACCACAAACACAGCATCAGGTCTTGCGCTGTTTTTTAATTAAAGATGAAGAAAAATTAATCCTGTTGCGCCGGTCTGAGGTGAATTGATACACGTAATTGAAGTATTGACAGGTGCTTAATTGACGTTCCCCGGAGACTCAAACTTAGCAGGTAGTGGCGTAATTAACTCAGGTACTGATTTAGCAGACTGAATTAATATTAAGATGATTCGATATTCAGTGGTTTCTTTTTCAGCTTAACTTGATAATATTAGAGCAAAGAGTCTGTAAAAATGACATGTTGACTTACTCCTGAACACTCGTGACTCATTTTTTTTTTCGTTCTTGTCAATGAAGTTTTATCTAACCTCTTAACTCTTTGACTGCCACTTGGTACACCATTTCCCTAATGACCAATCACTTTGAGACACATTTACTTGTTCCACAGCCATATGCAACCTTTGAAATGGAGAAAAAAAATAAAAATGTATTGTTTTCCATCGCTGACTTTCTTGTAGATGCTGATGAAGAACTCAAGTATGTTTATTGTGATCCTAATTGCTTTGTATCGCATTGGCAGGGATAAAGCTAAAGCCATTTGTTGTCTCTGCGCTTACCACAAACTTGTTGACTTCCATTTACCAGCAACTCTAACTGTGAACTCTTTTTTCTCGAACCTCTTTCCTGAACGTGAATTGCTCCACTTTGTAGTCAGTTTTCCGTGTTCTGACTTACTTAACCCTATAACTGCAATTTGAGTATTCAAGTATGTTTATTGTGATCCTAATTGCTTTGTATGGCACTGGAAGGGATAAAGCCATTTTTTTGTCTTTCCGCTTACCATTAATTTGTTGACTTTATTCCATTCATCAGCAAATTTTTTTCTAACCTCTTTCCTGAACGTGAATTGCTCCAGTTTGTAGTCATTTTTGCGTGTTCTGACCTACTTCATAGCCCTATAACTGCAATTTGAGACATTTTCGTTTCGCCTCTTACCACTGTGACGTCCTATCTTGTTCTACAGCCACCTTCAAACACGGTACGAGTCATATATTCCAAAATCTGTTCTTTTCATCCGCTTTTCTTTCCTGTAGGTGCTCATAAACACTATACATTGCTTTTAATGGTATGAATTGTTGTATATCGCGGTGAAAGGGATAAAATCTAAACTTTTTAATATTAATGATGATTTTGAAAGATAAAGGTGATAATAAAGATGAATGAATATTTAAGTTTTCGGAATATTATTAAATAGAAGACTACGATTTTTTTTAAAAGGAAGTAGTCTCAATAATGATGGTCGAATATTCAGTAGCTCTCTCTTGGCTTGATGAAATGTTGTTGTGAAAAGTAAATTGTAATATATAACAGTCTTACTTACCCTTTCACTGCTAGATATCAAAATTCTTACTACACTCGCTTGCAGATTTTTATGTACTCATGACTGTGATAAAGCCTCTTACATTTTTTTGCAACTTATAAGAGAAATAATTAACTTCCTATTCCCTCTTGTCTTTTGCGCATTGTGTATATTCAGTATTAACAAATAACAACTAAGAACATTGAAAAAGTTGATGAATATTCAGTCAAGCTTGTTTTTAGTTGTTATTAGTTAGTTATTACATTCTTAGCTTTGTTTTTTTTTGCAAAGTGTTCATACAACCATACTTGACTTTCACTTTGAACATTAATTAACTAAGAGAAGTCAAATCAATAAGAAAGATTGAAAGATATCGAATATTCAGTAATGCATTTTAGTACCTTTTTCTCACGGCCGGAATGTTGGATCTCCTGCTATTCTGCTGTTTTCTTGCTATCTGCTCTTCTAATCTTCCTAACTGCATGGCTCCCCTCCTCCCTAATGCAAGAGTTAACCAGTACTCTCAACCATTCATACTTTTCTCTGGTAAACTGTGGAACTCCCTACCTGCTTGTGTATTTCCAACTTCATATGACTTGACTTCATTTAATAGGGAGGTTTCAAGGCATTTATCCGTTTATTTTGGCAACTCTCTCGGACCTGCGAAGGGACTGGCAACTAAGTGGACGCTTTTTTTCATTTATGTTGTCCTTGGCCAGCTTTCCCCTCTTACAAAAAAAATGTTCATGTTATTTTTCTTATTCTAACCTTTACGTGTGATTAACTTCCCATTCTCTTTCATTTCCTGTGTATCCCCTAAACAATACTTCATTTTCATTACCTTGCACATTAACCGAGGCCAGCCATACCACTAAAAGGTCAGACACGATCGTATATTGAATAAAGCCTTTTTAGTGCATCATTTAATTTTTTGCTTAATAAAATTGCCGTGTGTTGCCGGAATGAGATAATAAGTGTCATTAGCTGTCAGAGCGTTAACTGATGACTTTTAACTCGATGATTTGTGTTTATTGGGTTATGTTTGGTGGGTGTTGTGTATTGTTCTTCTCCTGTGTTGGTTTTCTCTGGTGCGTGTCTTCCTCTGAGTTTGTGTGCAATTGTAGCAACTGTTTATTTTGCACCTGTCACATTTCTAGAAATTTTTGTATTACCTTACCTTAACGCTGTGCCATATCCTCCAGGACGTGGGCAGCCATGGACTTCCACCCACTCCTATCCCTCGTGGCTCTGATGAACTGTACACTCGTCATGTTTCCTCCTGCCAGCTTGACCAATCCGTCCGTGTCTTTCACTCTCGGTCTTCCCTTTCCTCTGGTTCCCTCCACTATTCTCATTTTTTGCATTGTTATTATCTATTGACTTATTTATCTGTCTTTCTAACTACAAATACCTGGTGTGAGTTTGTATCATCTGTATATTTGTCACCTTTAAACAGTTCTTGATGTGTTTTTTTTTTTTTTTTAACTACAAATACCTGGTGTGAGTTTATCATCTTTTATATATTTTTTATTTATACCATGTGGGCTTTTCACGGAATTTATGGGCTAAAGGGGGTACTTTTTGGGTACCTCCTATGTCAAAGCCTACCCGCTAGGAAACCGTTGCCCCGAGTGAGGAAGCCCAACCTACACTCGGACCGTGGACAGGATTCGAACACGTGCGCTTGGAGACCCTCGGACCCCAAAGCACGCATGGTTCCACTGTACCACGGCGGCCCTTAAATATTTCTCGATTTTTTTTATTTTATTATCTATTGACTTATTTCTCTGTGTATCTAACTTTTAAAATCTGGCAAAATCTCTACCAGTCAATTTTATCTATTTATAAGTCAATTGGTCTATTTATCTATCTATTCCTATCAATCTTTTTATCTATTTGTCCATCTTTCTCTTATATACTGATACCCTTATATTCATTTTCTTATTCATCCATCTATTTAATTTAATCACATTTTCTCTTTTTAGCACAATGGGACAAAAAACTAAAAGGGAAAGATCCACTCATTTCCCGCTTCCTAAAATGTAACAGCTGCCATTTATTATCATTATTACTCTTTTTACCGCTGATATTTTTTCCCCGCTATTCGTTCCACCCCTAATGCTGCTCTTATTCATAATGTGTATAGCCTGGGTACGTATGTTAGAGTAGTGCTGATGGGAACAGACTCTCACACACACACACACACACACACACACACACACACACACACACACACACACACATTCAACATTGTCACACGCCCGGTAGCTCAGTGGTTAGAGCGCTGGCTTCACAAGCCAGAGGACCGGGGTTCGATTCCCCGGCCGGGTGGAGATATTTGGGTGTGTCTCCTTTCACGTGTAGCCCCTGTTCACCTAGCAGTGAGTAGGTACGGGATGTAAATCGAGGAGTTGTGACCTTGTTGTCTCGGTGTGTGGTGTGTGCCTGGTCTGAGTCAGGCCTATCCGAAGATCGGAAATAATGAGCTCTGAGCTCGTTCCGTAGGGTAACGTCTGGCTGTCTCGTCAGAGACTGCAGCAGATCAAACAGTGAAACACACACACACACACACACACACACACACACACACACTCTCTCTCTCTCTCTCTCTCTTTCTCTCTCTCTCTTCCAGGTCTCATCCACACGCAGGTCGCTTAATTAACGTAATGACTTTTCTCTTTCTCTGTCACTTCGGGGGCTTCCAGTCATGCCCTGAGGGAAAGCTTGGCTATTCCCTGATGGAGGCAAAGCGAGGGTGGGAGAGAAGAAAGAATGTTTTTTTTTTTCTTCCTGGAATACAATTATGGTAACGCAGTGCTTGTTAGTCCATCCGTGTGTGGAATGTAATGTGTTATGGTCTGTGTGTCTGGGTACGTCATTTTGCCACTCTATGACTGGTACTGGAACACTATCATTGCTACTATTGTTGCCTTCACCTGCTACTCCTGGGCATTTTTCCTGTATAATACTGCCGCTACTGATGTCTTCACCTGCTAAACATGAAGACTGTGGAAACATAAGAGCATGACAATAAGGGAAGGTGCCTCAATTTATTACTTCTTGCATGTAAATACCTACTCCATATTCATTTTTCATTCTTATTTATAAACTTGTCGAATCTTCTTTTAAAGCTAACTAACAACTCACCACTAACAATCTTATTACTGAATCTTTCCCATTTATGCACCACTGTATTTGAGAGCCGATTTCTTTTTATTTTTTTCCTAATTCTTTATTTTTCTCTTTTTTTCAAGGTTGAACTCATTATTTCTTGTTTTATCCTAATGACTGGTCTCCTGAAAAATTTGGAGTGCCACTGTAACACTGGCACTGACTGATGCTTTTGTCTGCTGCTTGTTCAGGTGTTTCCATTCTGTATTCTAAACTTGCGGCAAACTGACATGGCATTCTTAACAAAATCTGTATTCAGAACGAAGACTGACTGGCCAAGTTTTAGAGTATACATATTCAATGCGATATCACAATTGTACAATGATAGAATATATGTCTTCCAACCCTGGTATTGATTTTTTTTTTTTGTGAAATTGCGCTTTACACGTTAGAAATCTGAACCGGATGCATTGTCAACATTTACAATTTTCCAAGATACGTGAATATGAATAATCAAAATGATGTACCAACTTAGACATGTATGTAGTGGAAGCCGTGGGACTGAATTTTGCATCGTCGGGACGAATTACTACTATCAACAATATAATGCAGACAGCAATACGAATTCTGCTAAATGCTGTCTGTTTTGAGTTTTCAGTAATAAAATATCCTGCGTGCATATTACACTAGTAACAGTATTAGTAGTGGAGTTTTGAGCGAGTAAGATGCGGCAGTGCGATGGTGCAACCTGACAGGAGAAGGTCAGTGTGACGCATGTGTAAGAAATAAATTTATTAAAAAGTTAAATAAATGAAGAAAATGCGTGATTTCTTGGGCCAGTGAGTGATTCAATCTGTGGCAATCTTGACCAAGTGTTAATCATGTTAGGAGAAAGTGAGTGTGCTGCATGTGTGAGCAAATACCTGTCAAATCAAAACAAATAAAACAAATGAAGGAAAAAAAAGTCGTGATTTCTTTGGCTATTGGCTAACTGAGTGCAGCGGTCAGTGGCAGTGTTAATCATGTTACCACGTCCTCAGGTGCTGAAATAACCATGTTACATTACGCTTGCCGTGACGGAGTACTGTTAGTGAATCCATTAGATCAGTGATAAAACACACAGTACATTAAGCAACAAAGGACTGCTAATGACTTTGTTGAGGCAGAGAGCGACACTGAACAAGACAAGGCGATAATCAGAGGCTGTAAGAGACCAGTGTGTGTGTGTGTGTGTGTGTGTGTGTGTGTGTGTGTGTGTGTGTGTGTGTGTGTGTGTGTGTATATATATATATATATATATATATATATATATATATATATATATATATATATATATATATATATATATATATATATATATATAAACAGGCGTGTTCCACAGTATTCCAGTAAATGGGTTGAAAAATTTAAAAAATATTGGTTAAGTGTCAGGAAGGTGTAGAGGTGAGAATCATCGTAACCATAATAATCAATGAAATTATGAAAACACATTTGAAAACCATAATATATTTTAATCAAACCTTTTAAAAAGTACAGAACTCGCAAAATCAATGCTAGAATAATGAAAACCCCTTTGAAAATCCCAAAACGTTTTATATATCCGGTTAAAAAATGCAAAACACTCTAAAGAAAATATTAAACTCATTAAAACACACTTGAGATCTCGGAAGACTTAATATATCACGTTGGAAATGCAGTAAACCACTCACAACAAAAGAGGAATCATTAAAACACCCTTGCAAACACCATTACCCACCACCACGACCCATTAGAACTACGTATCCGACCCTGACTAAACCATCATTAACACCGTAACAACCAAACATCCATGAAACATTCCATAACATCCACTACACACGAGCAACTGGAGAAGCGACAAGAGGCTGAACTATTTGTGGACACGGCTGACTTGAGGTGCGATATCCTTTGGCAGAGTGACCGGCGAGAGCACGAGGAGGGCTGTGGAGAGTCTGAGAAGCAGCCCCTTGAGGTCCTTGGCCGAGTGAGGCTGCGGGAAAGGGTCGCTAAGTGAAAAGTGTCCAGGTAAACACTTCAAGGATTCAAGGATTTTTGCGTGTTGTTTACCGCTACTTCAGAGAGAGAGAGAGAGAGAGAGAGAGAGAAAGAAAGGGGGCATTCAAACTGATAACAGAACAAATGGATAGATAGATAAATAAAGAAAGAAAGACATAAACTGAAAAAAAAAAGTGAAAGACGGATAATATACGAGAGAGAGAGAGAGAGAGAGAGAGAGAGAGAGCGAAACAGAAATCTGCGCTGATGACAAATATGAATCTTGTGCAGGACAAGTGGAGCATGTAGAGAGAGAGAGAGAGAGAGAGAGAGAGAGAGAGAGAGAGAGAGAGAGAGAGAGAGAGAGCATAGATCAGGACAAAGGAGGAAAGGTCCATGAAAGACAAGAGGAAGAGGAGTAGGAGGAAGAAGAAGAGTGAGAGAAGGAAAGACGGAAGAGAAGTCAAAATGAACAATGGGACGTAGGAATGACAATGAGAAGAAATGAAATAGGAGGAGAAAAATAAGACTTAAGAAGAAAAGGAGGGAAGAGAAGGATACAGGATGAGAATAGAAGGAATAAGGAAGAGAAAAAATATAAAGGAAGAAGATAAGATTAATACCCAGAACAGAAATAAAAAAAATGAAAAAGAGGAGCAAGGAAGAGAGGAAGAAGAAGAAGAAGAAGACGAATTCAAAATAAGAAAAAATCAGCATAAAGGAAGAAAAAATGGAAGGAGGGGAATGAAAAGGAGATAGATAAGGAGGAAGAGGAGGAGAGAAACGAGAAGGAGAGAATCGTGCTATGGAAGGCAAAAAAAAAAAAGAATAAAACCTGAAAAACGAATAAAACGAATGAATCAAATTAACAGGAGACGAAAAGGAAGATAAAAAAAAAAGTGAACGAGGAGAAATAGAAAAAAATAAGATAAAAGGAAAGGAGGAAAAAGTCTGAGAATAGGTGTGAGAATACAAGAAAAGAAGATAAATGAAGAAAATAAATAAAAATGGATAGAATTAAGAATGTATTGAGAGAGAGAGAGAGAGTTTAGAGAGAATAAATAAATAGAAAGACAGGAGGATGAAAATGTAAAGGAATAATGAGAAAATGTTGACAACTTAACAAGGACCAAAAGAAAAGAAAAGAAAATATGAGCATTAACTGAGATAGAGACATAGATAAAGAGATATGAGCACCAACGAGGAACAAAAAAGTCA
>NC_059264.1:12015334-12132834 GCF_017591435.1 Portunus trituberculatus
AGCCCCAAATTGTACGTACTTTCCTAGATAAGCTTATAAACACCACTGAAACCACTGCCACCACCACCACCACCACCACCACCACTACTACTACTACTACTACTACTACTACTACTACTACTACTACTACTACTACTACTACTACTACTACTACTACTACTACTACTACTACCACTAGTACCACCACCACCACCACCACCACCACCACCACCACCACCACCACCACCACCACCACCACCACCACCACCACCACCACCACCACCACCACCACCACCACCACCACTACTACTACTACTACTACTACTACTACTACTACTACTAACACCGCAATCTCCGTGTTTATCAGCCGCTGAGAAACACTACATCAGATAAAGAAGAAAGAAAATGAGATGGTGATTAAAGGAGATGGAGAGACAAAAGAAAAACAGTAGAAAAGAAATGAAGATGAAGACGAGGAGGAGGAGGAGGAGGAGGAGGAGGAGGAGGAGGAGGAGGAGGTAGGAAGGGGGAAAAGTAGGAAAAGAAAAAATGTGAAGAAAGGAGATATAAGGAAAAAAAAACTACTTACTGTTTATTGGCGGGAAAATAAAATGTGAAGAAGAAAGGAGATATAAGAAAAAAAAAAAAAAAAACGACGTACTGTATATTAATGAACATGGAAAGGAAAAGGAAGGTAATTGGAAAAGGTAAAGAATGTAGAAAAGAAAAGTATCCAAAGAGTATCTGAAACATTTTGTAGTCTTATCTGGAATACTTCAAACAAGCTGTGATGGGTTTTATAGCGCTACTGAAGGGTGTTCTCGTGACTCTAAGGATAGTTTAACATGAATTCCACACTTCGAACACCTTGAAGTGGACTGTTTAGTGGGTTTTCAACGATATATTTATGATTTTTGGGATTTTCAACAAGCTCGAGTTAAAGTTGATGAGATTTTCAAGTGTCTTTTTATATCACAGTAGTAGTTTGACAAGGACTTCTCGCTTTTTACATGTTTTATTAGATGTTTGAAGGTTTTAAGAGTATATTTACGATTCCACTGAATTTTAACAGGCTTTCGTGGACGTTATTGAGGTTTTCAAGTGTTTTTATGATTATAACGATGGTTTGGTAAAGGATCTTCACTTATTTTTTTTATGAAAGAGGAGGACTGTCCAAGGGCAACAAAAATATAAAGAAAATAAAGCCCACTCAGTTGCCAGTCTCCTTAGAGAGCCGATAGAATTTGCTAAAGGACAGGAACAAATGTCTAGAAACCTTCCTCTTGAATGAAGTGAAGTCATAGGAAGTTGAAAATAAAGGAGTTCCAGAGTTTACCAGAGTTCTACATACTTTACTACTTTATTAGATGCTGGAATTTTCAATGTGAAATATACACTTCCGCAGATTTTAAACAGCCTCCCGTGGACGTTAGTTGTGGTTTCAAGTGTTTTCTTAGTCTGGTGATAGATTAACAGAGATTATACGCCTTCATTGCAAAGAAAAAGATAAGGATAAATGAAAAAAACTCCACTAGAATCAAAACAATAATCTACACGTCCTTTGAAAATAATTCGTATGAAGGAAACAAGGATTTTAAGAATACAGGGCAGAGTAAGGCGACAGTCATCCAGCGAGACACTTTATGGGGGCAGTGGCCGTGAGGAACAGCAGCCGTGGCCCACCTGACTCATGGAATAAAACGGTATTCTATGTATAAGCCGAAATCTGCAAGTAACTCCGGCAACAGTTTCCGATATAAAGCAGCGGTTGGCTGGCGGAGGGGGCGAGGGACGGCACGGGAGGGAGGATGTGGTGAATATGATATTTATGTAGATTGTGCGTCGCTGATACTGAATAAAACATGTAGATCCATAACCACCAAGGCTCTGCTCTCCTGTCGATCGCCCAGAGCACCCAGTCACCAGTAGAGGCTTGTATTTTGTGCCCAATTGAAGACTGCTTTCAAAGATTGCGAATTATTAGCTGGGGTTTCACGAGAGATTTCCTTTTCTTCCTTTTCTCTTCCACCATAAATGAAGGAGAATCAATATCAAACTAAAATCATGAGGCTCTCTTTATTCCACCATACATGATGCTGAATCCTTGACAGATCACTACCAGAAACCTGAACCTGTATTTAGAAGCCTTTATTTTCTATAAGGAATTTTTTAAAAGACTACAGATACGATTCGCCAGGTTCTCGTGTGTGTGTGTGTGTGTGTGTGTGTGTGTGTGTGTGTGTGTGTGTGTGTGTGTGTGTGTGTGTGTGTGTATCTTTCTCGTGCCATAAATGATGTAGAAACCTTGTTAAAGTCTTCACCAGAATACATTAACTATGTTCTGAAATCTTCGTTCTCTCACCGCGACTGTTATCAGAGGCCGTAGAGATGATTATCCGGGTTACGAATTATGACTAGTGTTTCTCTCTCTCTCTCTCTCTCTCTCTCTCTCTCTCTCTCTCTCTCTCTCTCTCTCTCTCTCTCTCTCTCTCTCTCTCTCTCTCTCTCTCTATCAGTGTTGCAGAATCCTTGTTAATTAACCTAGAATCCTGAGGTTCTTATTTTCAAACGATGTGTTTCTTTATCACGGCAATTTTCAAAGGACACAGAGATGAGTCTTCGTGTTATCATGTTCACTTTTTTTCTCTTGCAATAATGGCTCAAGCAATTTTAAAGCCGTCACTGTAACGATAAAAGTAACCTTGGAAACCATTGTAACTTCCATCAAAGTAGTCGAAGTAAAGGACTCTGATATATTTGTAGAAGCACTTAAGATCAAACTGTTGTTTCTCAAAAAATATCCATTTGTGTTAAGTAGATGCGTGAGACTTAATGCAGTGGCGATGCTCTTTGTGTGCAGCCTTCAGGTAATCAATAGGGATCAAGGCTGTTGTGGATCGTGTTGCATTGCCGCTGCCACCACCACCACCATGACCACCACGACTATAACCACCACCACTACTACAAATACAATTGCTCCTCCTTCTACTACTGCTATTACTAACACCACCACCACTACTACCACCTTTTCCTCTTAAAAATGCATATAATTGGTAAAACTAAAATTAATCAATCCCTTTACCAAAATAACACATGATAAAGCTATATATTCTCCCTTTCCGAAACTGTTCATTCTCTACGTAGTGTTAATTCAGTGATGATCAGAAGTCAGGCAACACTTGGCACTCATTTCTCCCATAGTCTTTGCCTCTCTCAGCTTAAAGTGCCCTAACCAATATGTCTGCAATAGTAGGATCATAGAAGTAGAGGCTGTAGGGGAGTTCTCGCTGAGCTCTATAGATAAGTAACCGCGTGTGTTGGTGAGGCTGTCAGTATCACGAGGCTTGAAGTAAAGACTAGGAGACAGTTAACACGTGTATTGTTCTTACCAGGCTACAGGGGACAAAACAAACCTGGCTTACTCGTTGTGTGTGTGTGTGTGTGTGTGTGTGTGTGTGTGTGTGTGTGTGTGTGTGTGTGTGTGTGTGTGTGTGTGTGTGTGTCCTCTCCTCGGTATGTGTGCAACCCTTCTGAGGATTGTGGGTAAGTGTGGCTGTCAGATGTACATGAGAGCGTAGACTGTAGAATATGTGGATTAGTGTACTGTTAGGTGTTTTCCTAAGTAATATTCCTACAGAGTGGAATAGACTCAGTAAAATGTTGTTAGTGCTGAGTTATTAAGAAGCTTTAAAAGAATACTAGACAGATTTATGGATGAGGATGGCAAATTGGAAATAGAAACAGAGACTGCCACGTGTAGATCTAGTGGCTTCTTGCAGCTTTCCTCACTCTTATATGTTCTTATCACTTGAGTGTCTCCTTACAGCACCTGACAAGCAGTAAACACTCAGTAGATCAGAGGACTTATCAGTGAGAGGGAAATATTCAACACAATGGAAGGAAGTTAATGGAATACTTACCACGACAGAGTTTGCCTGACTCTCCCCACGTTCACAGCTGCTGATAACCCCTTCAATACTGAGACGCATGTTTATCTTGAGTTTTGTGAGTGATAAGATGAATTTATTTGCATTAAGAAGAGTCTATGGAGATCAGAAAATTAATGGCCATAGTCCCCACATAAGTTTCTGAAGCTGTATTAAATCACTGAATAATAACCAGAATGAATATGAAAATGCGTCCTGGTACTGAAGGGTTTAATAAGGATCATGACATCTGTACAGCACGGCGTATTAGTTTCAAGTCTCTATAATTCGCTGATGCACTGGTGATTTGTTTTATAGAAGTACTTAGCCTTTATTCTCAACCTTCACACAGTTCGAGTACTTCACCGAAATGGTCATGTGTTTTGCAGATTTCGTGACGTAGTTTAGGTTCCTTGAAATCTGAGGTCACTAGAGAGGTACACTTTCAAGCGTCACTGTGTCTTGTCTTGCTCCAAAAGGTTCAAGCGGAAGTTACAATAGTTTTCAAGAATACGTTCATTTTAAGAGACTAAAAATAAAGGCCTTGGGGTTTTCAAGTCTGCTTCCACAGATCTTGTGATAGTGTAAAAAAAAAAAAGAAATCTCCACTACTAAAGAGGAAAAATCCATGAAAACCTGACTAGAAAATATGCAAAAATAACCAGGCCAGGGAAATTTCAGAGAGTCTTGTGGAAGATAATGAGGTTTTCGAGAGTGTACTCACAACTCTACTAGTAATGCAACAAGGATTTTGCATCATTAATCAGAAGAAAAACCCGCCATGGGAACCCGCCTGAACATTTTTGTGTGACTGAAAGCAGACCATGAAGGAAGAAAAGAGCATTTGAAAATATGATTCCTAGTTGGTATGCCTTGGCGTGGCCGGTGAGACGCGGCCCGTGGGATAACTTTACATCTGGGCTTCCTTTCCCTCGCGCCGGCACCCCTGGGTCTCCCCTTGTCTTGCCACGCCTCGCAGCAGCCCTCACAGCGCCGGGCCTAGACACAGAGGGCTTTCAAGGGCACTCCTGCTGATGAAATATATGGAAAAGGGATATTTTTATGCAGATCAGACACGCCTGACCAATCTTTTCGTGAGGCACCGCCATGTCCCCGGTCACTTGGCCTCTCAGTGCGGAGAAAACCACGGGAGGGGAGGGTATGGAGGGTGGCATGGGGGAAGGGTGCCTGGGAGTCGTCAGTAGACAGTCGCGTGCATCACACACACACACACACACACACACACACACACACACACACACACACACACACACACACACACACACACACACACACACACACACACACACACACACACACACACCAGAAGAAGCGGTGGTCTGTTTCTTGTACAGCGACAAATGTTAACCATCATCAATAATGTTATTTTTATTACTTGTGCCGTCTATGATACATCTACTCGTATATCAACACATTTTATCGTGATACGTGTGAGTGTGACACAAATGACACTGCTGACGTGAGTGATGATATGTGTACTTCTGTTAGTGACTGTTTGCTTCTTCAATATTTTCTTTCTTTTTCTAGCGTTGTTCTATATTCCTTGTCTTCTCCACTTCAGGTAACTGGAAGCTGGTATTCGCTAAGACTGGCTGTTAAGGGAGACACGAGCGCCACATCGGCAGTGAGTACTAATATGATAGACATTCCATTGTTTCCTTCCCTGTGTTAGGATTCTTTTTATTATTTCATGCTCTTCTGGTCTTGCCAGCTCCATACTTCCTTCCTCCCGTGACCTCACTGCACAAGATTTTCTACTAATTTTTACTTGTATTCCGTCCATAATCTTAATGTAAAATTCAAGTAGTATTCTCAGTCTTTCATGTATATTTCTGATTAATTGTTCAATTGTCTGGCCATTTATGTGTCTCTTCCTGCCTATAACTTAATTAGCTACTTTAAAAAGGAATATTTTATAACACTTATCAGTTTTTTGTCTCTGCTCCAGGACTGTCTTGTTTTGGGACTGGCACCTTCAGTGGGCCTTCTTTCTTATTTTTTTTTCTCCTGACCAGAGCCTCTCATGCATGAAAAACTGTCACCGTAGCAGAATTTTTATCTCATCTCTTCATCTGGTTCTTTGTATGCGCCGCCTTCTTTTTACCTCGGGATATGGGAAGAAGAAAGGAGAGACCAAGCACTAGATAGCAAGATAAGATATTTTACTTAAATGGCGTGGAGCACACCGGTGAGCCACACACAGAGGGGGTAGGCCTGAGAGAAGTCCTCTGTTCTGCAGTGAACTCAAAGAGGCTGCCGCTGATGATGATAATGACGTTGATGATGTCGATGATTCATTGTATAATGTTGTATTGTAAAAACCAAACAGACAAACAAAAAATGAACACTTGATATTGAAATGATAACATAGAAATATGAAATTTAAGGCAGAGTAGAACCTATAAACACAGAAAATTATTAATTTGGAAAAAAAAAGAAATGTAACTTAGACCTCACTTCCCCTACAAGCTGAGAGAACACAAACAACTGAAGAGAATTGAATATGTGGTCCAGCTGACCCAGACAAGTATAAGTTCAAGAGACAGGAAAAAAGTGTTGTCAATGAAGTAAAGTAATACAGGTAAAGTAGCTCAGTATTTCAAGTGCCAATATTTTCAGTTCGTAATAAGATTTTCTATAGTTACTCAAATTACATAAAACGCGTCAAAATGTTAAGGCCCACCACGCATATCCTTGTCTTGCTGGTAATGTTGGAAGTGTAGGCAATAGAACCTTAGAATCATGAAGCATGAAATCTTTACATTGCCTTAATTTATCTCTATAGAGGCTGGAAATGTAATCCTGTAATCTTGTAATCCTGCAATAGCTATTTTGTGTTAATTAACCACTTCAGTACCGCATTTTTACCTTGAGATTAGTGTACGATTAGCCCCCTTTTTATGACATTAGGAAGGGGCTATGGAAGTTAGAAGATTAATAGCCACAGTCTTCACTATTTTAATCCCCCCACATGCGTTTTAGAAGCTGTATAAAATCACCAAATAATAAGCAGAATGAATATGGAAACGCGTCATGGTACTGAAGAGGTTAATTCCATGCTGCTGAAAGAGGAAGTGTAGCCCCTGAAACTCTAGAATCCTAAAACTGCGATCTAGTGTTTAGTATTCTGTTACAATGCTGGAAGTGTGGCCCATGGCGTCCCGGAAACCTGAAACTCCCATGTTCATCACCCCACTGTTAAACTGGAACTATTATCTCTGGAACCTTGAAATCCTGGAACCTAGAAATCCTCACATACTGATCACTGGTCCCTTAAGCCTTTCAATACTGGGACTCATTTTTATCATGTGTTTGGGTGCGATTACACGATTTTATTTACATTAGAAAGGATCTGTAGAGCTCAAAAGATTTATGTTCAAAGTTTTCACTATTTTATTCCCCACACAAGTTTCTGAAGCTGTATAAAATTGGCAAATAGTAAGCAGAATGAATATGGAAACGCGTCATGGCACTAAAAGGATTAATGAACGCCATGGCTGCTTCTATATATCCTCTTTCCTATGCCTCGGGTTCTTCGACTATGAAAGTTTCAGTATTCGATTAATCTCGTTTTTATAGGGATTGGCGACTCAGTAGAGCTCTTTTTTTATTCTACACTTTTGTTGTCTTTGGCCGGTGCCTCTCTTACATTGAAAACAGAACCAGAATGGAATTTTACGCGCTGAAACCTTGAGAAATTTAGTACCCTGGAACCTCAACATGTTCACCGTCGCTACTGGAATCCTGGAAGCATGGCAGCGTTCCTCCCAATGTCTCCAGCAAGACGCGGCGAGGCCAATCCTTTCCAGGCGCGCTGCCACTCACTCCAGACGCGACAAGTGCGACGTGAAATTTAATTAAGTTCTATTTAAGTTCCGCTCATCACCACTGCTCGCCTGGTGATGGAGGTGATCATTAAATTGCTGGAAATGTAAAGGTAAAAGAGAAATAAGAACTTGAAGGAGAAAATTATGAGGATGATGAAAAAGAGGAGAATAAGGCAAAAGAGAAAATGAGGATAAAGAAGACGAGGAGAAAGAGAAGAGGAGGGGGAGAATGGGGTATAGTTATTTTTATTTATACCATGTGGGCTTTTCACGGTAATTTATAGGCTAAAGGGGACACTTTTTGTGGTACTTCCTATTTCAAAGCCCATCCGCTAGGAAACCGTTGCCCCGAGTGAGGAAGCCCAACCTACACTCGGACCGTGGACAAGATTCGAACACGTGCCCTTGGAGACCCCTCGGACCCCAAAGCACGCATGGTTCCACTCTATCATTATCATTATTATTATTTTTTGAAGTGATAAATAAGTGAGTCTTTATTTTCTTTACATTTTCAACGCATGTAAGACAAAGGACATTCATCGTTGTGGTGGTGGCGGTGCTCTCTTCTACCGCTAACTCCACCTTATGTAAGTTAGTCTTCCCTCTACGTGAAGAGAAGCACTGGAGGAATAAATACAAACACACAAAGCAGATAAATAGGAAAATAGAAAAGAGAAGCAAGTGAATAAAAAATATCCTTCCTCATTTTCTCACACTACAAAAATAAAGTGAAGAGCAACACTGGACGACTAAATACAAACATACAAAACAGATAAATACATAAATAAAAGATAAGTAAATGAATGAAAATATCTTTCCTCATGTTTCCTCACAAACAAAAAAACAAAAAACAAAAAATTGACTGATAGTTACTTTTCCCGGCTTGGCTAGCTGTGTCGTTACGTAAAATGGGAATAAAGCTGTCCTGTTTTGTTTATTTTAGGAGGCAGTCTGGCAATATGTCTTCAGTTTATCTATATACAGGCTGCGGTGCCCGAGGCGTGGCCGATACGAGGCCGATACCAGGCGCTTCCCACGGCCATTACTGTGCTGGGAGAGGCAGTGCAAGGTCCCGCTCTCCCTTGCTCCCTTCCTTGCTCTCTTCTTTGCTCTCTCTTGCTCTCCATTGTCCCTAGTGGTTTTGAGTGTTTGTTGATAACTCTTGGTAGTGTTTGAATCCTTGTGCTTAAAATAGCTCAAGACACTCCTTAGATCAGAGACTCACACAGAAAGTTGTAGAGTTATGGCAGTTTGGAGAGGGCCTTGAAGAAACAGACAGGCGTACACACAGGGAAGGAGGGAGAGAAGGAGGCTGGCAGATTATATTGGTGTATTTATAGACTCCTTTTCAGAGCTTCACCTCACGAAAAATGAAAGTAAGACTGATGGTGCTCTTTCTATTTTACTACTTGTCAATTTATTGTAGGATATTTATTTAAGAAAGGAAGCTGTACGTATATTTTCTTTCTGTGTGTGTGTGTGTGTGTGTGTGTGTGTGTGTGTGTGTGTGTGTGTGTGTGTGTGTGTGTGTGTGTGTGTGTGTGTGTGTGTGTGTAATTCACCTCGGTTGTCTACTGGTCACCCAGCCAGTCTTCCCCATTATGGAGCGAGCTCAGAGCTCATAGACCGATCTTCGGATAGGACTGAGACCACAACACACTCCACACACCGGGAAAGCGAGGCCACAACCTCTCGAGTTACTGCTAGGTGAACAGGGGCTACACATTAAGAAGCTTGCCCATTTGCCTCGACTCTTTCCTGTGTGTGTGCTTTATTGCTTTTTGGTAAATCTTCTATTCATATATGGTTAAAATAGAATGTATTACACTAGTTACTGTTCAAATTTCACCATCGTATATATCATAGCAATTCTTTATAGCTACTAACATACCTTTTTATTCAGTCTTCTAAACGTTTATTAATAAAAAAAGAATAAAAATATTTCCACTTTATAATAGTTAGTCATATTTCATTACTTAATTCATAGTAGTTATTTCTTCATAATTATTCACCTTTTATTCAACACATCCTCTTCATATTTTTTTCCAAATTTTCGTAACAACAACACATTTTCAATAAAAGAAGGCAGAGTGTTCTTGAAAGTCCAATCTTGAAAGTGGGACGGTGACGTGTGTGTGTGTGTGTGTGTGTGTGTGTGTGTGTGTGTGTGTGTGTGTATGATGTGACATGGCTCAAGTTTTTATAATCGTGATGGTGATAGTGTTGATGATGGTGACAGTTGTGGTGGTGATGATGGCTAGTGTGGTGGAGGCTTAAGTAGTTGTTTTCCTTAGCAAATTTCAATGCAGTGTGTGATGAATGGTAGTGGTTGAGGTTGTAGTGACGGTAGTAGTGGTAGTAGTGGTGACATGTATTGATGATTGTGTGGTGAAAGTAGAGCTAATTCGAATGGAAATATTAGTGGTGTTTCAATATAGGTGGTCATGATAGTAGTAGTTAAAGTAGTAGTAGTAGTAGTAGTAGTAGTAGTAGTAGTAATAGTATAAGTGTGTGATGATGAAAATGATAATGATAATGTTTGTAATAACAGATTAGTGATGGTAGTGTTATTAGCAGAAACAGTGGTAGTAGTAATTAAATACGTAGTAGTAGCAGTTTTTACATGCTGTTGTTGTTGTTGTTGTGAAATTATTTGTTATAGATATAGTAATGATAAAAAATAATAATTGTAAAAAAGATAAAGAAATAATAGTAATATAAATAGTAGTAGTAATGATAGTAGTGGTAGTACTAGCAGTAATAGTAGTAAACCGTTATAAGTAGGTCAAAATAACAACGATACCAATACTTGTAGTTGTAATTGTAGTATAATAGTAGTAGCTGTAGTGGTAATATTAGTAGTTGTAGTAGTAATAGTAGCAGTGATAGTAGTAGACCGTTATATGTTGGTGAAGATAACAATGATACCAATACTTATAGATGTAATTGTAGTATAATAATAGTAGCTGTAGTAGTATTAGTAGTTGTAGCAGCCGCACCACCACCACCACCACCAGTAGCAATAGCAGTGTCGCCACCTTTTTCCTGGCCGGGCAGCACCTGGTGGCGGGGACTGGCTGTTATGGTGCGTCATTAACGTTAATGTGGGTCATTAGGCGGCGCGGGCAGGCCATTTTTGGGGCCGCATTATACATTTATCAATCCACCTATTTACTAATGCATCTGTATCACTCTTTCCTCTCTCTCTCTCTCTCTCTCTCTCTCTCTCTCTCTCTCTCTCTCTCTCTCTCTCTCTCTCTCTCTCTCTCTCTCTCTCTCTCTCTCTCTCTCTGTCTGTCTATCATCTATCCTACATCTTCTATTTGTCTGTCTATCTCCACATGTTTGTCTGTCACTTCTTTTAACTGCATGTCTCACTGTCTATCTTTCTGTTTGGACACACACACACACACACACACACACACACACACACACACACACACACACACACACACACACACACACACACACACACACACACACACACACACACACACACACACACACACACACACACACACACACACACACACACACACACACACACACACACACACACACACACTCTCTCTCTCTCTCTCTCTCTCTCTCTCTCTCTCTCTCTCTCTCTCTCTCTCTCTCTCTCTCTCTCTCTATCGTAGTGCGAAATATGAAAATACCGTAATTTTTCCCAACTGAGATCGCGGAGACATGACAACACCATCACTGCCACCGATGAATGCTGTAATTTGCTTTCATTTCATTGAAGTTCAGCAGCAAGACCTTGTTTTATTTAACACTAACTCAATTAAAAATAATGAAAGATTCAAGCGACACCATTATCTACACCGTTTCATTTAATTGCGCTGGAGTGAGAACCATGATAAAGAGTCAACATCGTCCTTTTTTGCTTCGTGACATGAGGCAGATTAATTCCTCTCTCTGCCTACCTGACTGTGTTCATTCAGCTTCTCTTTCAGGGTCAGTGTTGCATATCTTACTGTCATCTTCCGCCAATTTCATGCTTCTGGTCTTGCTAATTGTTTGCTTCCCCTCCTCCCACTTTCTCCATGCGCAAAAAATTTCACTTAATCTCATTATTATTCTGTCCATCGCTCAAATGCACGAGTTAACCTGTATTTTTAATTTTTATCCACTATCCTGATAATCTCTGGAAATCCCGGCCTGTATCTGTATTTCTTACTTCCCACATTCTCGATGCCCAGAATTTTCACTTTATCTCATTCTTATTCTGTCCATCGCTCAAATGCAAGAGTTATCCTGTATTTTTAATTTTCATCCACTGTCCTGGTAATATCTGGAACTTCTTGCCTGTTTCTGTATTTCCTCCTTCCTATAACATGATCTCTTTAAAAAGGGAGGATGCAAGATCGTCTTCTAATTTTGAGTAATCCATTTAGCTCCTTTGGAACTGATACCTCAGTCAGTCTATTCCCTCGACCTCTCCCTTATTTTTTTTTTTTTTTTTTGACCTTTAATCCATTTTGCACTGGGACACATTTTTACCATGAGTTTTGGGTGTCATTAAACGATTTTATTGACATTAGGAAGTGTTTATGGAGGTCAGAAGATTAACAGCCAGAGTCTTCACTATTTTAACCCCTACATAAATTTCTAATGCAGTATAAAATCACCAAACAGTAAGCAGAATGGATATGGAAACGCGTCATGGTACTGAAGGGATTAGATGAAAAACAGAATTACATGTACGAAAGGTCAGGTATCTTAGTATTAGATAAGGGTTCTGGAATAAGAGTAAGTTATCGGTATATTTAAAAAAAGAGAGCGTGAAATCAGGGGATAATAATATATATATCCCCGTGTGGAAGTGTTATCAAGCTGCCCTGTCCTCGGGTGGCGATATTACTGCTATGCCTCACCTTGCGCGATGTATTACATTATAGTATATGGAGTAGTAGTAGAAGCAGCAGTAGTAGTAGTAGTAGTAGTAGTAGTAGTAGTAGTAGTAGTAACAATAGTAGTAGTAGTAGTAGTAGTAATAGTAATAGTAGTATTACTAGAAATAGTAGTAGTAGCAGTAATAGTAGTAGTAGTTGTTTAATGGAGAGGATATAGAGCAAAAATTCTTGATGGAGTAGCAGTTGTAATAGTAATAATAGTAGAAATAGTAGTAATAATAGCAGTAATAGTATGTAGTAATTGTTGTTTAATGCAGAAGATATACAGCAAAAATTCTTGATAGAGTAGCAGTAGTAGTAGTAGTAGTAGTAGTAGTAGTAGTAGTAGTAGCAGTAGCAGCAGTAACAGCAGCAGCACCACCAGAAGTAGTAGTAGTAGTAGTAGCAGAATTAGTTGTAGTGTTAGTACTATTAGTAGTAGTAGTAGTAGTAGTAGTAGTAGTAGTAGTAGCAGCAGCAGCAGTAGCAGCAGTAGTAGTAGTAGTGGTGGTTTATTAAAGAGATATAAACTAGAAATACATAACAAATATAACATCAATAACTTTCGTCCTGTAGAGAACATAAATGATCTTACTTAAGGCATTAGATAAGAGAATCAAGATACTGTTTACCCAATATACCATCTGCGCTCCTCTTCCTCCTCCTCCTCCTCCTCCTCCTCCTCCTCCTCCTCCTCCTCCTCCTCCTCCTCCTCCTCCTCCTCCTTCTCTTCATCCATAAATGTATACGCACCCCTCCTCTCTTAAGGCACCAAAAACAGCTATAATAGGAAAGGTACTGAGATAAAGAAAATATTAAGAATCACACACAAAAAAACAGCGGAAGAAAGAAATAACTTTTACGAAAGAAAAAAAAAAGAAACATATGATCAAATAGAAATAGAACACACTCAAACGGGAGTAAAACATAAACAAAAAATTGAAGCTATAAAAAGAAAAAAGAAATTCATGCAGCGAGGAATGACGTTAATGGAAAATAACATAAGAGGGATCCAAAATAAGAGAAGTGAATATACTGATAGCAAATAAGGAAGAAAGGAAGGAAAAAAACACATACAGCAGTGAAACAGTGAATAATATTGAGGGAATATTTCAAAACACGAGGAGGAGGAGGAGGAGGAGGAGGAGGAGGAGGAGGAGGAGGAGGAGGAGGAGGAGGAGGAGGAGGAGGAGAAGGAGGAAGAAGAAGAAGGAGGAAGTAGGAGGAGAAGAAGAAGAAGAAGAAGAAGAAGAAGAAGAAGAAGAAGAAGAAGAGGAAGAAGAAGAAAGGATAAGAGAAGAAGAAAAAAAAGAAAAGAAGAGAAGATGAAGAAGAAAAGAAAAAATAAGAAGAAAGTAGAAGAAGAAAGAACAAGAACAAGAACAAGAACAAGAAGAAGAAGAAGAAGAAGAAGAAGAAGAAGAAGAAGAAGAAGAAGAAGAAGAAGAAAATGAGAGGAAACAGGAGAAGGAGAAGAGGAGAATAATCATGAGGAATTGAGACGAAAGAAAACGAACCTGGGGGAAAGAAAACGGGTGAAACTAAGCTATGACTTGCCCTGCCTAGAAATAAAAGGTGAAAAAAAGAAAGAAAATGAAGGAAATGTAACAAAAAAAGATAGTAAAGTTAGAAATAAAGACAAAAAAATAAAGACAGTGACACAATACAGGATAACATCAATAAAAGACACGACACATGAAAGTAACGATAAAGAACTGAATTACAGGGATTGAAATAAATACATGAAGGAACAAACGAAATGAGAAAAAAGATAAGAGGAGAAAAATAGAAAGAGAAGAGGAGAGGAGAGGAGAGGAGAAAAGAGAAAGAGGAGACGAGAGGAGAGGAGAGGAAAGGAAAGAAAATAAAGGGTAACGATGACTGAATTACATAGAAGGGAAAGACAAGAAAGCAAAGTCATGATAACAAAATAAATAAAAATTGAAGGAACGAAGGAAAATAATAAGAATAAGAGAAAGAAAATAGGTGTCAGCATTTTAAATCCCTTGAAAGAAGAGAAGGAAACACACACACACACACACACACACACACACACACACACACACACACACACACACACACACACACACACACACACACACACACACACACACACAGAGAGAGAGAGAGAGAGAGAGAGAGAGAGAGAGAGAGAGAGAGAGAGAGAGAGAGAGAGAGAGAGAGGCAAAACTGAAACAAAACAAAACGCACCCCACCATGGAAAAAAGAAAAGAAAAACAGAAAAAGGACAGTTGCAAAAAAGAATAAATCGAAGCGTTATCAATTCTGAGGCAGCTTGGGTCTGGTTGGGTCTCTCTGGGGTCTGTTTTAGGGGCTTCTCTCGGGATGTGTCGGGCAACCAATCGGGACTGTTATGGCGCCACTACCGGGGTTCATCACGGGGTCAGGGGCTCTTACTCTCTCGCCACTACTGTTTTCCAAGGACATACGTGCGCACACACACACAATTAACTCCTTCAGTACTGGGACGCATTTTTACCTCGAGTTTTTGGGTGTGATTAGACGATTTTATTTACATTAGGAAGGGTCTATGCAGGTCAGAAGATTAATGGCTAAAGTCTTTACTGTTTTAATCCCCACATAAGTATTTGACGCTGCATAAGATTCGCCAAACGGTAACCAGAATGAATGTTAAAACGTAGCATGGTACTGAATGGGTTAGAAGTACGTGTAACTGTGATTAGAAATGTTTTGCTCTCTCTCCAGGACTGTTTCTCATTGCCACAGAGACACTGAGCCGGGTTTTCAGTGTTTCATTCTGTCAAGAATGTAAAAATCTTGTTAATCTGTCACTTGAACGATAAAGATACCATAAAAACTCCCTCTGGTCTTTTGGTATAACTATTTTCCGGTGCTAGAGTAATGATTAGTATTTGTGCGGTTCATAATGTAGAAATCTTTATTTTTCCCTCTAAAACCATAAGAACATACTTGAAAACCTGTGCAACCTTTCATAAAAACGTTCTGCTCTTGCATCATGATATTTTTTTAAGGCCTGGATCTCAAGAGTGTTTCTGTTGTTAATAATGTAGAAATTTTGTGAATCTCTGAAAAAATACCATAAGAAATCCTGTCACTTGAATTAGATACACTCTTCTCTCACTAACACAACATTCAAAGGCCAAATAGACAATTAAACAGGTTCTTAAGGGTGTTCCTTCTGTTAATATATTAGTCTTGCTCTCACAAAGACTAATTCAATGGCCAAGGAGACAATTAAACAGGTTCTTAGGGGTGTTTCTCTTGATGATATACCATTTTTGCTCTCCCTAAGATTAATTCAAAGGCCAAAGAGACAATTAAACAGGTTTTTGAGGCTGTTTCTTCTATTAACGTACCATTTTTGCTCTCACTAAGACAGCATTCAAAGGCCAAAGAGACAATTAAACAGGTTCTTGAGGATGTTTCTCCTATTAACATACCATTTTCTTTAACCTGTCACTATAACCTTAAAGAAAAATACCTTTAAAAAAAATCAGTGCATTTCTAAACCGTACAAAAGGTAAATAATCTGAAACGTTGTTAAAAGCACACGTAGGTTAAACTGGAGCCCTTTCAAAGTAGTGGTGGAGCAACGCAGCTTTTTCTACACGGTCCAAGTGGCTGCAGACTCGATGTGGTGGTGACGACACGGTGATTGCTACCAGTTCGTTTTCTTTTTTTCCGTTTTTCTTTTTTATTATTTTTAGGGGAGACTTGGGTGTAATGTATGTGTGTGTGGAGAGAGAGAGAGAGAGAGAGAGAGAGAGAGAGAGAGAGAGAGAGAACGATATTCTCTTTCAGTTTTTTGTTTTGCTGCTCTGCTCGGAAAAATTCTGGTATAGTGTATAGAGAGAGAGAGAGAGAGAGAGAGAGAGAGAGAGAGAGAAACAAATAATCTTTCTTGATCAATTTTACGAATAAAACTCAAATATGAAATGAGAACAAAAGGAGAGACAAGAAGACACACGTAACAAAACCTTCATTCTTCACCAACAAAGAGAAAAAGTAAAGATAAACCTCAATAACTTCAAAAAATAGAAAGAAAAAACAAAGACTGCCTGACTGACTCCACATAAAAGAGAATCAAACGAGAGAGAGAGAGAGAGAGAGAGAGAGAGAGAGAGAGAGAGAGAGAGAGAGAGAGAGAGAGAGAGAAAGAGAAAGAGAAAAACAAACCAGAAGAATAAAAAAAACCCATTAAAAAACACACATTTCAAGCAGAATATTTACGAACTCATAGATGTGGTGACTGTTTTAAATCCGCTGATCTTTCTTTCCCTCGAGTTTTGATCGCAGCGTTCGGTGTGTTTTGGCCCCACTGAGGGACTGACGACTTCACACTTACGGGAGAAACGCGTCAGAAAGGAGGGAGACAAAGGGAACGAGGGACGGAGAAGAGAGGAAAGGAAGGACAAGGGAGTAAAGACGAGAGAGGAGATGAGTAACATAGGAACGGGATGGAGGGAAGAAGTAAGAGTGAAGTGACGAAAGGAGGGGAGGAAGGGACAATTAACCCCTCCAATACTGGGACACATTTTTACCTTGAGATTTATATACTATTAGACCATTTTTCTTGACATTAGGAAGGGTCTATGGATGTCAGAAGATTAATGGCCACAGTCTTCACTATTTTAATCCCTACTTTTCTGAAGCTGTACATAATCACCTAATACTAAGTAGAATGAATGCGGAAATGCGTCATGGTACTGAAGACTATAGGACACGAATAGAAATGAAGGGACTAAGGACGAGAAGAGGCGAGTGATAAGGGAAGCAGTACCTGGAATTGTAGTCATCGGAAATGCGGTAATAGAGGGAAGTGTTGTAATGCTTGTGTTAGGATGAGAAGAAGAAGACTAGGACACGAATAGAAGCGAAGGGACTAAGGACGAGAAGAGGGAAGTGATAAGGGAAGCAGTACCTGAAAATGTAGTCATCGGAAGTGCAGTTGGGAGAGAGAAGTGTATTGTTTGTGTTAGAAGGAGGAGAAGGAGGAGAGATAGAAAGATAGAAAGGAATGTAAAGTATGAACAAAACAAGAAGGATGACAGGACAAAGGAATGCAAAGGAACTGCAAACAAAACAATGAACTATAGGAGGAGAAACAGGAAGGAATGGAAAGAAGAGACAAACAACAGAAAGAGAGGAGGGCAGACTAACAGGTAGAAAGACAAAAAAAGGACACACACGAATTAGATGAAGTACAGAGGAAAAACAGAACAAGGGTAGAAAAATAAGGAATAATGAAATGAATAGAAAGAAAACAACAAAAGGAGGCTCATTTGCTAGTTACTGGTTTGTGGGGAGTGAGATGATACAGAATGGATCAAATACGATACTGCAAGAGAGAGGAGGACAAAGATACTACAGGAAAGAGGAGGACAAGAATGAGGAGGAGACCGAGGAAAAGGACGAGGGGAGGCGTAGGACGAGGAGAAAGACGAAGAGAAGGCTTGCATGCAGAGTAGAATCAGTAGATACAGTGTGACCAGCTTGTAATTGACTGAATCATCATCTTACCTGTCTACGCTTTTCACTGTGATATACAACACCTCTCTGCACTAGATATAACTAAATACTAAGCTTGTAACTAACTGAATAATCATCCTAGCTGTCTACACCTTTCACTGCGATAAACAACACTAGAAATAACGGAAAACTAGTAAACAGTCATGAAAGAAAGAAGAGGGAATTTAAAAGTATAGATACAAAAATTTTTCAGATATTATAATGCTTAATTTCTTCAGTACCAGGACGCGTTTTCATATTCATTTTGGTTATTAATTTGGCGGTTTTATACAAATTCAGAAACATATGCTTGGACAAGAATAGTAAAGAGTCTGGCCATTAGTCATTTGACCTCCATAGACCTTTTTAATGCAAATAAGATAGTCTAATCATAACCAAAGGTGACGATAAACATGCGTCTCAGTACTGAAAGGTGTAAAGATGGTTGTGAAGCAAGAGGAGAGGTTTCAGAATAGTAATGAAGAAACGCCACACCAGATTGTAAGGAAAGTGTATCTATTCACAGCCGGCCAAGGACACACACCAATCACAGCGCAGTATGTAAGTGTCATGTGAATGGGGAGTGGATGGGAGCAGAGACAACTTCACACAAAACTTCATGCATCTATTGATTCATACATTCTTCATGGAAAATCTAGAATTGACAAAAAAAAAAAAAAAGACATACCATCCTCAGAGTCACCTTGCGAGTGTATTTCTATAGTAAAACGAAGTGACGCTACAGGTTAATCCCCTCCCCATCAAGATCAAAGGAAGGGCAGCGTGTTGTTTACCAAGGCAGGAACACACACCCAGTAATAGGAAGACGGTCTATGTAACACCTATAGGGAACAGCATCTTAGTAGGCATTTTTTTATACTTATTTTTTGCCATTGGTCTGTGCTCCCTCTTACATAGATAAAAAAAAAATAATATAAACTGAGGAAGGGTGGGCAGGCGGGGACAGAGCGATGTGAAATAGGATAGACTGGTAAGGAAGAGAAAATGTGGATAGACAGTCACGGTGCAGAGAGAGAGAGAGAGAGAGAGAGAGAGAGAGAGAGAGAGAGAGAGAGAGAGAGAGAGAGAGAGAGAAGTGGATGGGTGAAGGTGACGCGTGGCAAAAGGGACTCAGGTTTGAAAAAGTGAATAAAATAAAATTGGGTTGTCTTTTTTTATATAAGGAAATAGACGTGATTTATAAGTTAATATTAGAAGTGTTTTTTTTTAACATCTGAGCATGAAAAGGATACAAATAAGATAGAGGGAAGAGAGATGGAAAAGACTGATTTTGTTCACACACACACACACACACACACACACACACACACACACACACACACACACACACACACACACACACACACACACACACACACACACACACACACACACACACACACACACACACACACACACACACACACACACACACACACACACACACACACACACATACACTAATGACACAGACTTGGTTTAGAAGTGAACGTTTCAAAAGGTGTTAAAATGTTTAGGCATAAAAGGAGGAGGAGGAGGAGGAGGAGGAGGAGGAGGAGGAGGAGGAGGAGGAGGAGGAGGAGGAAGGAGAAGGAACAGGAAGATTTGCCTGCCCAGTTAAAAAAAATGAAGAAAAAAAGATGGCCATATATTTGTAAGATGAAATGGAAGTGATGTGTTGAGATTTTTTTGGAGATATAACAAAAAAAATCTGAGAAAATCAAGTAGAATCTATAACATACATGAAGACAAAAGACTGAGAAGAGTATTTTGAACATTTGCTTAGTCAAATAAAAAACATTTGATCACGAAAATAGAAAAACACAAATGAATACTGCTACGAGGAATTATGGTAAAAAAAAAGAACTGCAGGAACAAAGTATTAGAATATCTGCATGGAAAAAAAAATTATGAGAAGGGAGACATCCTTGCTTATACGTGATAAAGATTACATTTTCATCTGGCATAAGAAGAAATCGAATAGAATAAAGTAACTCAGGAAAATGATGCTTGGAAGTGTCCGGGGAGAAAGTTATCAGAGTATTTTGGTCTAAAGGAGGAGGAGGAGGAGGAGGAGGAGGAGAAGGAGGAGGATGTTGAGGAGGATGTAGAGGAGTACCAAGAGGAATAATAGCAGTAGGAGGAGGAGGAGGAGGAGGAGAAGGAGAAGGAGTAAGAGAATAAGGAGAATAATAAGTAAGAGGAGTGGGACGGGAAGGAAGAGGAAAAGAAATTGAGCAGTTGGCAAAGAGGTGACATTCTTAACGACTTCTTGTTGGCGAAATGGTGACGAAGAAACACGAAAGATGCTAGAGTAAGATCGAAAATTATACGTTTGAGCAAGAAATAGAGATAATGTGCATTGTTTTCTTTCTTTTTCTTATATATTTTACGTACGTAGAAGTGAAAAAAAATTGAAAGGAAGAATCTGTTAAATTGTTGGGTCGAAAGAAAATGATTAAATGAAAAATAAAACCGAAGTGGGATGTCGAGTTTAGCTCCGTAGATGTCTTGTCTTGACACACCAACACTGAAGCGATCTAAGTCACTGGAAAGGTAAATAAAAAAATCAGGTAGAGGATTAAAAGGGATGCTCAATTGATTATTATCGCACGGGAAGAAAAAAATGAATAAATATATCGTGTATAGAATTAAAAGTGATGTTAAATTGAATATTACCACACTGGAATGAAAATATAAATAAAAAAAAAATCAGGTAGACGATTAAAAGGAATGTTCAATTGAATATTATCACACTGGATGAAAAAAAAAAAAATCGTGTAGGGAATTAAAAGTTAATGTTAAATTGAATATTACCACACTGGAAAAAAAAGGAAAAATTAGGTAGAGGATTAAAAGGGATGCTCAATTGAATATTATCGCACTGGAAAAATAAATAAAAAATCAGGTACAAAATTAAAATGGATGCTCAATTGAATATTATCTCACTGGAAAAAAAAAATCAGGTAGAGGATTAAAATGGATGCTCAGTTGGATTTTACCACACTGGAAGGAAAAATGAAGGATAAAAAGTCAAATAAAGGATTAAAAGTCAAGTTGAGTTGCATATTACCACACTGGAAGAAAAAATAAAAGAAAAAATCAGGTAGAGAATTTAAAATGATGTTCAGTTGGATTTGACGAGACTTGAGGAAAAATAAAGGAAGAAAAAGTCAGGTAGAGAATTTAAAGTGATGCTCAATTAAATATTCCCACACAATCTTTTTTTATATCTTTTTTTTGTAATTACTTCTATTGTATCTTGTCAAATGTATTATTATTATTATTATTATTATTATTATTATTATTATTATTATTATTATTATTATTATTGTCCTTATCATATCATTCAATTTATTTAGTTCACTTAAAATTCCTAATATAAAACCAGTCTCCATCCGTATTATTATTATTATTATTATTATTATTATTATTATTATTATTATTATTATTATTATTATTATTATTATCATTATTTCTATTATTATCATCCTTATCATATCGTTCATTTTATCTACCTCACTTAAACTCCCTAACACAAAATCAATATCCATACGAATATTTTCAACAGTTAACTCGTAATTTCCATAACACACTCAGCTTACGTGGCAATGTCAAGAGCCATTTACTATCACTCGTACATTCCCACACGTAAGTAAGGCAAGATAACCTGCACTGCATTTCTGAGCAAGGGAGAGGCTGGTAGTGTTTGTGAGGGTGAGTGGTTGTGACTGGGAGGTGAATGGCTCGGCGGCGTGTCTTCTGCACCGAGGAGGCTCAGGAAGTGCTGGGACGCGGGACTAAACAATGTGTGGGCCTCTGAGAGAAAGAGAGAGAGAGAGAGAGAGAGAGAGAGAGAGAGAGAGAGGAGTTAGTCTATTTTGTTCAAGTACTGTGTGTATACCTATTGTCAGGCGTTAAGAAAGCTTGCTTCACGACGAGAGAACATATTTAGTTGTCTGCTAGATATAATGTATTGTCAAAGAGAGAGAGAGAGAGAGAGAGAGAGAGAGAGAGAGAGAGAGAGAGAGAGAGAGAGAGAGAGAGAGAGAGAGAGAGAGAGAGAGAGAGAGAGAGAGAGAGAGAGAGAGAGAGAGAGAGAGAGAGAGAGAGAAAGCTAATTCCCAAACGTTTCAATGCTCTATCTTGATTACCTTTTAAATGTTTGTCATGAACGTTACTATGATTTTCAGTTATATCCACGGACGTTTTTTTTTTTTATGATTTCAGTGATAGATAGTTCAGTGTTCATCATCATGTGTAGGTAGAAGTCCTTTTGATGAACTGTAGAGGAAGTCGTAAAAGCTCTAAAGGGCATTCAGCTGAGGCATTTCTCTCTTACTATTGCTATTACTTCCATGTTTGTGGCATCGGTTTCTACCTAATCATTTGAATAAACGACCCTTATTTATTTATTTTTTCAACTTGTGGTAATTTTGAGATTTTAACCTCTTCAGTATCGAAACGCGGTTATGTCATTAATTTTTTTGTGTAATTAGATTTTATTTACATTAGGAAGGGTCTATGGAGGTCAGAAGATTAATGGCTAAAGTCTTCTCTATTTTAATCCCTAAATAAGTTTTAGAAACTGTGTAAAATCGCCAAATCAGTATTCTAGGGGCCGCCGTGGTACAGTGGAACCATGCGTGCTTTGGGGTCCGAGGGGTCTCCAAGCACACGGGTTCGAATCCTGTCCACGGTCCGAGTGTAGGTTGGGCTTCCTCACTCTGGGCAACGGCAAGAGGTACCCCAAAAAGTACCCCCTTTAGCCCCAAAATTCCCGTGAAAAAATAGTAAGCCAAATAAATATGAAAACTCGTCATGGAGTTGAAGGGCCTAAGACTACTTCTGTGACTGAAGTAGCAATTTACCAACCATTCCACCCTTTCAGTAGGAGAAACACACATGAAAATACCACTAAACAATTCTTACCACCTTTAAAACTGTCCTTTGTGAGTGTCAAGTTAGTTCCAGAATACCCCTCAGGAATTGGAGTATATATCTGTAAGTATTAGTAGCTTAACACTTATTCAACACGTTCAAAATAAGAAAAAACTTCCAGAAAAATACAGATTAATGATGCTCATCTAAATCGTTTCAAGACAAGTCAGGGATTGGAGTGTAAATCCCGAAGTGTATTAGTAATTCAACAAGATTTATACGTAGTCAGTGTGTGTGAGAGAGAGAGAGAGAGAGAGAGAGAACAATGAGAATCCGACGAATCAACATTACGAGTCTTGAAAAATACAGACTTGAAACATTCTCTTCCAAAAAAATAAAAAAATAAATAAAATAATTGAGGAAAAATAAAAGGAAAAAGAAAGCTGTACATTAGCTTCACCCATCGACGACATAAACTCCCTGTTGAAATATCACCAAAGTGTCCAAAATATTTCAAAATACGAGCCAGGGATTGAAGTATAAAGCCGTGAGTAGGCAAGGTGTTCTGAGAGGGGCGGGCGGCGAGACAGGCAGCGGTGAGGGAGGAGACAGGAAGGCGTGGGAAGCTCTTACGCGGAAATGAGAACTCCTGAAGAAGGGCAAGTGAGGGCCGACCCGTAATGGCGCCTCCACACACCTGAGCAGCGCCGTAGCCAGGTGAAGGGCTGCTCTTGTTAGTGGCGGAGTGGTGGCGCTGTGGCTCATGTCAAGATATAAATCAACAAAAGAAGAAGGGAAGAGGGAAAGGTTTGTTATATATATGATAGTTGGGAGATGAAATGTTTGTTCTTGCTAGCGGGAGAGTAACGGATTATGCTGGCTGTGTAAAAAAATTAAAAATGATAAAGTCTCGAGTCATGAATAGCCACAGAAAGAAAACATAAATAGTATATAAAAGTTGGGATATGAAATGCATGTCCTTCGCGGTTATTTAGAAAAGTAACAGTAAATGAATAGAATAGTTGTATAAATGTGAAAATATATTTGAAGACGAAACAGAAGAAAGTAAAACTATATCGTGCTGGAAAAGGCTAAGAAAAACCAAGGTATTTTAATAATCTAAAGGGGTGAAACAAGCGTAAAAATTAGAGAACCTGGTGATTTACTAGAAAAGAAAATAATCATTAGTTATTTTGATGAAGAAATAGAAGCTCATGTTAGCAATAGTAGGGGGAAGAAAAGAATATACCTACATGGCAGCGTGAAGTGGCGTGAGTGAGTAGCGGCCTTGCTTACATCACCTTTTTTCCTGCGATATGCAACAATTTCTAGCTAGTGTAGTGTTTGGAGGTGGCCGAATAACAAGAAATATCTCAGAGTACTTAGTGATTAAGGAAAAGTGTGCCAAATAGCAGTGAAAGAGCTAAGTAAATAGGAATAAAAGGACATGATTTTTTGATGAAGAAAAGACAAATATGTTAGGATCCATGAAGGGAAAATGAATGTGGTATTGATGTTTGAAGGTGAAGTGTTTGTTCTTTCTAGCGAGAGACTGACAAAACTCGCTGGCTCGTTAAAAAGAATAAATGAAAAGAAAAAAACCCTGCATGGAGATTTTTGGCTTGAATTAAGAACGGCCGTGTGGAGAAAAGTGGTATTTATTTCATAGTTCTGAGGTTAACCCCTTGAGTACCATGACGCGTTTCCCTATTCATTCTGCTTACTATTTGGTGATTTTATACAGCTTCAGAAACTCATATGGGGAAATTAATCTTCTGACCTCCTTAGACCTCTCCTAATGTCAACAAAATGGTCTAATTGTACACAAATCTCAAGGTAAAAATGTGTCCCAGTATTGAAGGGGTTAAATGCTTGTTCTTATAGACAAGAGAGAGAGGCAAAGAGTGATGACATTATTTTTTACGAAGAAAAGACTAACGTATTAAAAAGTGGTGAGAGAAGAAAAGAATATATCATAGATTCTTTGAGGTACAATAATTCATCTTGTTTGTGAGAGACTGGAGTGTGCTGCTTCTGCTGGTGAATTATATAAAAAAAAATAATAACAAGAATAATAGACTAAAATGTTATGGCAAGCGAACTTTTGATGAGGAAGGAGAAAAGATATACGTGTTAGGAATAATGAAAGGGAAAAAAAGCTTGAAAGATTAATTGCTTGTCGAGAAGGAAAGACGAAGACATATTGTGATGAAAAAACTAAACTAAAAGACAACAACAACAAAAAAAAAAAGCCTCGTTTTCGGAATGACTAAAGTGAGAAGTATGTGGAAATTGGAAAGTGAAAAGCTTGTTCTTGTTTAGATAGACTGATGTTGCTGCTTGCATAAATATGAATAAGAAACACACACACACACACACACACACACACACACACACACACACACACACACACACACACACACACACACACACACAGAGAGAGAGAGAGAGAGAGAGAGAGAGAGAGAGAGAGAGAGAGAGAGAGAGAGAGAGAGAGAGAGAGAGAGAGAGAGAGAGAGAGAGAGAGAGAGAAAAATCTGATGATGAAAAGAAGAATGTGTAGAAATAACCGGATAAAGAAATAAAAACATAACTGAACGTGAATGTTCGCTCATGTTAGGATAAAAACAGCGTCTTTAGTCGTCAAAGAAAAGATAATAACGTTGACGATATGAATAAGAGTAAGGATAAAAAGAGACTCGTGCAAGGAACCACTGCTGAAAAAAAAAAAATTATGATTGTTATGATATAAAATGCCTGTACTTGTTAGTTCGAGAAAGACGGCCTTAGGTAGTCAACTGAAACAAATGTGTATAAAGAAAAATTGTAATGAAAATGTGAGAGAAAAAAAAAACTGTATTGTGTTAGTAACTGTGGGAGTTGTTAGTTCGAGAAAGGCGGCCACTGGGTTGTCAGCTGAAACAAATGTATATAAAGAAAAACTGTAATGAAAAAGTGAGAGAAAAAAAATTGTACCGTGTTAGTAACTGGGAAAAAAAGAATGTGTTATATTTGTGATAGCTGGGAAAGGAAATGCTTGTCCTTGTTAGTGTAAGTGGCGACAGCTGGTAGTGGCTTGTACAAAAAGGAAAAAAAAAAGGAAAACAAAACAAAATAAATGAGAATAATAATAGTAACTGATAATAACAAACAGAAAATGAATAAATACCAATAAACGAATAAGATAAAAAAATATAGATAAACCAAATGAATAATGAAAAAAAAAACACGAGGATATTTGAAGTTAGAAAAACAAAACAAATATAAAAAGCTCGCATGTCACAATTGATGGCTTCAAAACAATAAAACTGACGATGAAAGAAATAGAAGAGAGGAAAATTATCATGTTAAGAAAGTGTTATAGTAGCTGTAGATGAACAGGCTGTAATCGACGTAATAGTGAAGGGGGGGGTGTTGGGGGTTCGTGATGGCCTACTTAAGGAAAAAAAGTGACGATTACTGTTAATGAAGTAGAAGAAAAGAGAAAAGGATGATGTTATGAGGAGGAGGAAGAAGAAGAATGGAGAGAAGAGAGGAAAGAGATATGGAGGAAAACGAGGAGAAGGAGAGAGAAAAGTAAGGAAGGGAGAGAGAGAGAGGAGGAGGAGGAGGAGGAGGAGGAGGAGGAGGAGGAGGAGGAGGAGGAGGAGGAGGAGGAGGAGGAAGAAGAAGAAGAAGAAGAAGAAGAAGAAGAAGAAGAAGAAGAAGAAGAAGAAGAAGAAGAAGAAGAAGAAGAAGAAGAAGAAGAAGAAGAAGAAGAAGAAGAAGAAGAAGAACGGAGAGAAGAGAGAGAGAGAGAGAGAAGAAGTATGGAGGAAAACGAGGAGGAGGAGAGAGGAAAGTAAGGAAGGGAGAGAAGAGAAGAGGAGGAAGAATAGAAGAGGACTGTGTTAAGAGGAATTACTTTTATTGACATGGTGTAATTCTAAATAATTTTTGTGCAATCTGAGTGTCACAATGGTTTGGATGTGAAATCATTGTCTTTGTTATCGTATGGCAAAAGTGTGTCGAGGAAAACAAGAAAAAGAGGTTCACATTTGGAGAGATGGGGAAGAAAAGGTACTATTTAGGAGATAGATAAACTAAAGAAATTCAAGTCACCAGGACCTGATGATGTATAGCCAAGGATTCTAAAGGACTGTAAGGAGGTCATCAGTAAGCCTTTAGCGGTACTTTTTAAGATGTCACTGGAGTCAGGTGAGGTACCGATAATGTGGAGAAAAGCAAACAGTTGGCTAGTGAAATGCTTCTTGATAAGGTTGAAATAATGGTGATGATGCAAAGGTGGCTTACTAAAAACGGTCTGAGTGCAGATTGGGCTTCCTCACTCAGGGCAACGGTTTGTTAGCGGGTGGGCTTTGAGATAGGAGATACCCTGAAAAGTATCCCCTTTAGCCCATAAATTCCCGTGAAAAGCCCATATGGTATAAATAAGAAAAAAAAATTAATGAAAAAAGGAAACATAAGGACTTTGATGACGGAAAAAAATAGTCAAATGTAAAGGAACTTGTTGGAAAATGATAAAATGTGTTACAAAAGCTGGCTGGTAAAACGCTTGTTCCCGTCAGCGTGGGACTGGCCGGGACTGATGTCTTGCATTAGGGATGAGGAGGCGTGTTTAACCCCTATGGTACTGGGACGCATTTTTATCATGAATTCTTGGTTTTATTAGACGATTTTATTTACGTTAGGAAGGGTCAATACAAGTCAGATGATTAATAAGGCAGACTCTCCACTATTTCAATCCCCACATGAGTTTCTGAAGATGTGTAAAGTCATCAAATAGTAAGCAGAATGAATATGAAAACGCGTCCTGGTACTGAAGGGATTAGAGAGACAGATAGGAGAACAGGACAAATGAGGGAGGATTACAATGGATTTGAGACTCCGTGTTACATAATTCTCCGGGTATATTAGTAAAGGAGCATTGGCTGATGCTCATAGTTTGGCAGAGTTTCATATCATACACTAATTTTGTTACTATACTTTAACCCCTCCAGTACCATAATGCGTTTCCATATTCATTCTACCTACTATTTGGTGATTTTGTACAGCTTGAGAAACTTATGTGGATGATTAAAATAGTGAAGACTGCTGGCATTAATCTTCTGACCTCCATAGACCCTTCCTAACGTCAATAAAATGGTCTAGTCGTACACAAATCTCAAGGTAAAAAATGTGTTCCTGTATTAAAGGGGTTAAGAGCGTGTAATTGAGAAGAATAGAGTAGGAGAAGTAGAAAGTAAGTTTTCTTAAGAGTTAAGTAAGATAATATGGTAGAAAGGGGTGGACTGAGAGTAGGTGAAAGTTCTTTGTTCTTGAATTGTTAGAGTAACCGGTAAATTCTTGTGCGACAGCTGGTAAAGACTATATCTCCTGTATAATGTTTGGACAGCTGGCAGCTCCCAGTAGGATATTATGAGACTGCCGACCTAGTAAAGGGGATAACACAGAGAGAGAAAAGGCGAAGAGAAACACACACGGAGTTTTCAGTAAAATATGACCGATATGATACTCGTAATTGGTAGCGTTAGTAGCGAACGAGCGTGTAGAGAAATAAAGGGAAGGTTTTGATGGAGGAAATAGATCCAAGACTAGTGAAGAATACATGTTATGGAGACAAAAATCAACGGTAGCGAAGGACACAGTTTTATAACATTTGACTAGTAAAGGAGAACTAGAAAAGAGAACGGGCGAATAAAGAATGACAGGAAAGTTGTTCAGGAAAGGGGAAAAATAATAATGGAAAAATAAAAGTTGTAGAGGAAGTAAAGGCTAGTGTGAGACAAAAATAGATGGATGTTTAGTAAAAGTCAGAGAAGAATAAATGAAAACAGAAAGAGATAGACGAAAACAGAAAATAAACTACAGAAAAGCATGGATGAATACAAAATGGAATAGATGAAGCAGAAACAATGAAGAGAACCACATGTAAAAGCTCATTCGAAAAACTGAACTCGCATGGAAATAGCGCACACACTGAGGAGAATAGGACAAAGTAATGGAGGGTGACTGTTCCCAAAGATACATTATGGGTACGCGTGAGGTAAGAGTGGAAGATGAGTTTGGGGGACAAGATGGGTACAACAAGAATAAGGAACGGCAAGGAGTGGTTTTGCAAGTTGAACAAGGCACGTGAAAATAACAGAATGATGGTAAAAAATAGCTTGGTGTTTTGTGTCAGTAAAATTCCAAGACTGAGAGAGTTAGAGGTAGAAAGGGAAGGTTTAATAGGATATAAGAGGACGGAGGAGTAAAACAGGTGAAAAAGGGAATAATAAAGAGTTTGAAGGAGTAGAATTCTATACATGGAAAAAAAACTGCAAAGCGTAAAAATGAATGTAGAAATTAATGAAGTAGACCAAAATGGATGTACGAGGAAGGAGTGCATGGGAGTGTTTGAGTGAGTAGAAGTAATTGAAAAGGGAGTAACCTGAGTTTGAAAGAGGTAGAATTCTAAAAAAAAAAAAAAAAAATACGGAAAGACTAATGGACAAAGTGCTTGTGGATAACGAAAGTGGAGTGTACTTGAGCAAATAAAAGAAATATTGAAAAAAAAAAAAAATCATGGAGTTCTGAATGAGTAAAATTTCACGATACAGGAGTGTTTCTGGGGAACGAAAAATTTATATAAAATGAAGGAATGAATGAAAAGTATCTTGTGCAAGTAGAAAATGAATAGCTTGTAGAATGAAGTGAGTAATATTCCAAGGCAGAAAAAGTCAAGGAAATAGAATGAGTAAGATTTAAAAATACATGAGTGCTTCTGGGGAACAAATTGATATCAAATGAAGAAATGAAGGAAAGTATCTTGTGCAAGTAAGAACGAATGAAAAGGAATAGCATGGAGAATGAAGTGAGTAATATTCCAAAGCAGAAAAAGTCAAGGAAATAGATTGCTTGTGAAAGGAAAAAATTAAAAAAGATAAATAATAATAAAAAAAGGTAAAACGAAAGAAAAATGTATAGAAATGTTTCAGGCAAGCAAGAAAAAGTGTTTAGAGAGAAGTAAAGGATGAGTGACGGTGTTTGAGAATATAAGGCGTGAAGGGAGAGACTAAGGAGTGATTGGGAATATTTCAACAAAGCAAAAATGGATAAAAATAAAATAATGAATAAGAACTAAGCGACTGTATGTATTGCTTCACCTGAGAAAACAATAGGTGGAGAATCATATTTCAACGAAGTAAAAATGGATGAAAATAAAATAATGAATAAGAACTAAGTGACTGTTTTCACTGGTACAAGAAATGACTATGTATTGCTTCACCTGGGAAAACAATAGGTGGAGAGTAAGTAATGGAGAGGCATAAGAGTGTTTCAATAAAGGCAAGACAGAGGCAAGAATAGTAAGAAGAGACTAATTGTTTCATTAAAATGTATTAACCCTTCCACTGCGATATACAACATTCACAACACTAAAACAATGTATGGAAGCTTTGTAAATATTTATAGGAAAGAAAGAAATGAAAAAATGCACATATATTTTACAATACCTAAGCAATAACATTTTGAATATAGAAAAGATGTCTTAGAATGGTTATTGAGAGAGAGAGAGAGAGAGAGAGAGAGAGAGAGAGAGAGAGAGAGAGAGAGAGAGAGAGAGAGAGAGTGTGTGTGTGTGTGTGTGTGTGTGTGTGTGTGTGTGGTTTAGGCTACTAGAAATAGGAGGAGGTATAATGAATGGATGACAAAAGACCAATGGGGTTATAATGGACGCAAGAAAATGAGAAATGAGTAACTGGAGTGTTTTAGTGACTCCTTACATACAAAACAAGTGGCGACGGTAGAAATTGATGCGTCGGTGTAAGTTAACAGTGAAATCATCATTTATCTTATTTATTAGTGTTTTTTTGCTAGTCTGAAGTGCTGTGCCACCATAGACAGACAGCCAGATAAACAGACAGATAGATGCACAGAAAAATAAACGAATGCATAGATAGATGGGTGTATAGATAGATAGATAGATAGATAGAAGGACAGCTAGAGGTTTATCATTGTCCACAATATAGATAGATGGATAAATTGATAGATAAATATTCCAGAATGCATATATGGAAGGGTGTATAGATAGATAGATAGATGCATATATAGATAGATAGATAGATAGATAGATAGATAGAAGGACAACTAGACGTTTTTCATTGTCCACAAAATAGATAGATGGATAAATTAATAGATGAATATTATAAGCCCACCCGGAAAATTACACCATAGGAAGCACCATAGGAAAAACAGGTATTACAATTATCATGGGCCACATTTACATACGAGAATTGAAATAACAAAGTCATTAAGCCTTCGAGCGCAAAAGTGCATTAGCAGTACACGGGCACTACAAATACGGCGGTATGGGAATCTCATTAGGAAATCAATAGAAAAAACTTGTATGTAAGAATTAAAGAGAGAGAGAGAGAGAGAGAGAGAGAGAGAGAGAGAGAGAGAGAGAGAGAGAGAGACTTTTCACAGCCTATAAATGGGAAAGTATAACCTTAAGAAAATAACTCAAATCAAAGGAACCTAACCTAACCTAACCTAACCTAAATTGACCTAACCTAACCTAACCTGATCTAACCTGACCTAACCTAACCTAACCTAACCTAACCTAACCTAACCTAAACTAACCTAACCTAACCTAACCTAACCTAACCTAACCTGATCTAACCTGACCTAACCTAACCTAACCTAACCTAAATTGACCTAACCTAACCCAACCCAACCTAACCTAACCTAACCTAAACTGACCTAACCTAACCCAATCTAACCCAGCCTAAAAAACAAAAAACAGCTCAAAATATATCAAACTAAACATAAGAAAAGAAAAAAACTTAATGTAATCTAACCATTCTGAAAAAGAGGCATAACTCAAAGAGAAATAAGGAAGAAATTCTGTAATCTAACGAAATTCAAACACAAGAGTTACAAGATGACGTGTTACTGAGGTTAGATTTTTTATTATTTTTTTTTTACGTGACCAAACTACTCAATCAGTTTTAACTTTCCCATACATCTCACTCCCAACATTTCCTTTCCTCCACGTTGGTCAACACTAAACTACAGACACCAACCTCCGCACATCACGAGCGCTCAAGACTGACTGAGTGATGCATCGCGCTCTGATGGGCAAGAACTTCACCTGCCGCCGCGTAGACTGAGACACAAGCAGAAGACCCGCCCACCGTCCCTCCACTTCACTGCCAGGATTAGGACAGCATTCTCAAACATTTCGGCGTCTCATCTCAACTTTAAGCTCACTCTAATGGCTGGTGTTGTTTTGCGGGTTTTGTTCGCTCTTATAATGATAGTTTAAAAGACTCTAATTAAAGTTTAAGTACTTTTTTATGATTTTCTTGTAGCTGTAGTTGTTCTCGTGAAGCCCGATGAGTTTTTAATGGTGTTTCCATGACTGCAGTGATAGTTTGATAAGGATTTTATATCATTAATGCGGAAACATTGTGAATTATCATCTAATCATCTTAGTTACTTTTGAAAAGAGTTTCAGGACCGTTTCAGAATGCGTGTCTGTGGCATTTCTGCGGTCGGTGCGTGAGTAAGGGAAAGTACACTTACCGGAGAGCCGCAGGAGTAGCAGCAGCAGCAGCAGACGGAGGCGCAGTAGCCAGCACATTGTGTTCGGTGGTCCTTCCTGCAACAGAGAGAGTGAGACTGAGCGAGAGAGTGGGCGAGGAAGGCGGAAAACACTTCTCAGCTTTGTATTTCCATCCCAAGTAATTTCCCGAGTCCGCCACAACTTGGTAAAGCGACTACATTAAAGTTTCCGAAGTCTGCGTTCTCAAGTGAGGAAGTTTAGTGATAAAGTGTGTGTGGGATCCGTTGGTGGTGAGATTACATTCGGAATACATTTTCTTCTCTCCCTCTCCTGGTAACTGAGAACGCTTTATTGCTGTCAGGATGGCAGGGGGTGATGCTATCTGGGCGGGAAGCGGGCGGGCCTCTAGGAGACCCTAGCGCCGAGGTTTGGGCCGCGGGAAGATCAGATAAACTTTTGAGGTGGTAATGTTGGGTTAGGTTAGGTTCACTTAGTGTAAGGTTTGTTTAGGATATGTAACTCCAACTTGTGAAACTGGCTAGGACTGAATAAAGGGTGGTTGTTGAGTGTGATCACCGGCTGTGTGTAGGCAGACATCCACCAGCATATTGTTCGTAAACTGCCCGACCTGCACTGACTGACTGCAGTCTTTTGTGGCTTAATTTGAATGTGTCTGCAGTAAAGCAGGCTGAACCGTCTTAGCCAAAACAAAAGACAAAAACTAAGAGAAAAAAAAAAAAAAAAAATATATATATATATATATATATATATATATATATATATATATATATATATATATATATATATATATATTGTTAGTGAAGCGATCATCTGATCACTAAATTCAAAAGTTTTCATTTAATGAACTTGTTCATTAGTTGTGTCATTCTAATATATTTCTTTTTTTTTTTCTATTCGTAAATGACGGAGTATTCAAATTTTTTCTCAAAAAAGTTACCAGAAGGAAACTATTCTAAAACGGAAGCCAATTAAATTCTCGACATGTTCCCAATACTCTTCTCTTGAATTTCGTCACAACATAAGAAGAGAAGAAAAAAAGAAAACAGGGAGAGTTGCTGAGTTCCCCAGTGAGATGGATAAAAGAGTGACGGTACTGGTTAACTTTTGATTCAGTGAGACGGACAGCGCAGGGGTGAGAGCGAGTGGGAAGTCTTGTGGAACGAAATTCCAGGAAAGGGAAGACATGCAGACAAGTTGAGAAGAGTAGTAACCATGGAAATAGCTGTGGGGGATAGCAACAGACGCGTCATTACAGGGAGCCAGAGACTCAAGGCTATCATTTAAACGAGGGGAGATGGTGAGGCGAGAAACTGTAGACTCTACGCTGCCTGTCGAGTTGCTAACGATCTCGAAGTGTCAACCAAACAAAGCTGGTCTGGCTCAAAGTGACTGATCGATGGTCACATTGCTCGCTTAACTCCTTCAGTACTGGGACGCATTTCTACCTTGAGATTTTATTGTGATTTCACGATTTTAGTGACATTAAGAAGGTTCTATGGAGGTTAGGAGATTAATGGCCACAGTCTTCACTATTTTAATCCCCACATAAGTTTTTCAAGATGTACAGAATCACCAAATAGGAACCATAATGGCTATGAGAACGTGTCATGGTACTGAAGGCGTTACCACAACCAAGACTGATAGAGAAGCGACCGAACCAGCCCGTGTCACCACCGAGGTTCAGTGACCTAAGAACGCCCTGCCACCAAATCAGCTTCTCAGTGCTGGGTCATAAGGGAGACGTAAAAGATCCTGCAAATTTATGAATGATGATGATAGGAGGAGAGATGTAGTTTGTTTCATAGAGGGATGGCACCTATACTTGTGATTCCTTTTCTTATGTTCTCGTTGTACTTCTCCTCCTCCTCCTCCTCCTTTTCTTATAGATAGATATGTAGAGTTCACCGTAGGGTGAAAAATAGAATCTCCTTTCATCCTTTCCTGTGAAAATTCCATGTCAGTTTTTCCATACTGCATGGTACTTTTCCAAGCTATTTTCCATGCCAGCGAAAGCTGGAGGGAGTGGTGGGTGGGGAGGAGCCTTCTCCTGTACTGTCCTGTCTCTCTTATCTGTAGCCAGTTAGAAGTAGTTACCAAACAGCCTCGAAAAGACCAACAGGTCTGTTGCTGTTTGGCTTTCCTTTGTATTCCTTTGTATTCTCCTCCTCCTCCTCCTCCTCCTCCTCCTCCTCCTCCTCCTCCTCCTCCTCCTCCTCCTCCTCCTCCTCCTCCTCCTCTCTTGCCTTCTTGCATTTTCCCTATTTCCTTGTAAAAACAGAAGATCAATAAGGAAATCAGGGAAGGTGCAAAAAAAAAGATAGGGTATGGTCCTGTATGAAGCATGCCTGTACCCATTTCAACCTATCATCCCTGTCTATGAGTGTTGTGATGTGCACGTGTATCCCTGTCTATGAAATTGTGTTGTGATGTTCCTGTGTATGTCTATGAATTGGTGTTTTGATGTTCCGTGTATCCGTGTCTATGAAATTGTGTTGTGATGTTCCCGTCTATCCCTGTCTATGAAATGGTATTAAGATGTTCCCGTGTATCTCTGTCTATGTCTATGTTCCCGTCTATCCCTGTCTATGAAATGGTATTAAGATGTTCCCGTGTATCTCTGTCTATGAAATTGTGTTGTGATGTTCCCGTCTATCCCTGTCTATGAAATGGTATTAAGATGTTCCCGTGTATCTCTGTCTATGAAATTGTGTTGTGATGTTCCCGTGTATCCCTGTCTATGAATTGGTGATGTGATGTTCCTGTGTGTTTGCATCGAGTAGGAGTGAAGAGTTAATATACGTTAGACTAAACAAGAATGGATCATGTTAGTTTCAGCCTATCAATATAATTCGTATGGTAACCTTGAAGTAATTTAGATTTATGGCACCTAACTTAACCTAACTCTTTCAGTGATCCTTGTTAAGTTTCAAATAAAATGCTATTAAATCCTCTTAACCAAACTTATCGAAACCCATGAACAACCATGAAAATAGATGTTAAATTAGATACGATTTGTGTAACTTAACCGTACATAGCATTATAACCAACAAATTAAGTTTTCATTAACCCCTTCAGTACCATGACGCGTTTCCATATACCTTCTGCTTACTATTTGGTGACTTTATACAGCTTCAGAAACTCATGTGGGGGATTAAAATAGTGAAGACTCTGACAATTATTCTTCTGACCCCCATAGACTAATCCTAATGTCAAGAAAATGGTCTAATCACACACAAATCTCAAGATAAAAATGTGTCCAAGTACTGAAGGGTTAAGTTAAGGATGCATGTAACTTAACCTAATCTATCAATAACCCACATGAAGATCGATTCAGTACACCAAACTTACCCTTCCATCCAAACCTATCAGTATACCAGCCCGCAAAAACTATCCAGGGCAGCAAATCGTGTAGTGATCCGAAAGTTTACAGGACTAACAGAGGGAGGGATGGAAACATGCAGGGCAGTGAGCTGTAAACCCAGAACTGACTCGCTCCACCCCGTCCCCCACCCAGCTACGGCAGAGTCACGTCCGAAAAGAGAGTCGCCACTATTTGTTTTGGGTCTTGTCCAAATAAAGTATTGTTGACACAGTTGCGCCACAAAACTATTTTCATACGTGGATCTGCAGAGGATAAAAGGTCTGTGGCAGCACACGGGTTGCGGCGCCGCGGTAAATTTAATAAAGTTACACAAGGCCATCAGCGATCACCACTCTGCTCGTCTGTGTATGTTTGTGTGTGTGTGTGTTTGTGTGTGTGGAGACAGATTAATAGATAGTTGACTCTTAAGCTTGAAAGATGAAGTGACTGGTAGATGGACCGATAGACAAAGCGATTGATAGAAAGACATAAATTTTTAGATAGAACGGTATAAAAAACATACAGATAGTTAGAAAGGTATATACATGTAAAGAGAGGGAGACTTGGCTAGACAGCTACGTATCAAAAAGGTAGATAGATTGGTATGTGGGTTGGTAGATAAAAACATACGTAAAAACTCAAAGTAGATAGATAAATAGATAGATAATACATACTTTACATATAGCAGAGAAATAACAAGATACATACACAGATTGATAAATAGTTGGATTGATGCACGAATAGAGACATTTGTCTAGAGAGAGATGGATAGATGATAGACATATAGAGACAGGCGAATAGATGAACAGAACATAAATAGATAGAGACAGACATCTGCAGAAATAAACACAGGTAAACAGATAGAGGGACAGACAGACCGACGGACAGACAAACAGTTATACAGACCACTAACATGCACAAATACATAAATACAAATAGGTGATAGACATATAGACAGACGGATAGATAAACAGAACATAAATAGATAGAGACAGACATATGCAGAAATAAACACAGGTAAACAGATAGAGAGACAGACAGACCGACGGACAGACAAACAGTTATACAGACCACTAGCATGCACAAATACATAAATACAAATACTAAAGCTAACGCTGGGAATGGGCGGCCACTGAGCTAACGTGACAGACATGACTGGTGCAGGCAGAGGTGCGGCGGCTGGCCTTGGTGAGTGTGGGGCCGCGGGGAGGGACGTGGCTTGGGCAGCGGACCATGGTGCACGCCTCACCTCCCCTCGCCACTCACCATACACCGCTAACCACAACGCTCGCCACGCCAACAAAGTGTATAGCAGTGCGACACAACGACACACACACACACACACACACACACACACACACACACACACACACACACACACACACACACACACACAGGTAGATAGAAAGATATATAGATAGAAATATATTGAGATTTTTTTTATTGCTCGCAAAAATGGGAGATATTACATACAATCCAGATACAGGTGATAAGGCCTATGGGCCAAAATTTCATAAAAAAAAAACTTGTAATATATCAGTGTTATTAATAAATATGATGGATTTTTTTTAGATACACGTATTTATATACAAATTGCAATATATGAATGACGCACCAAAAAAATTGTTAAAACAGAGATTTACCTTATCTAAAGTGAATAATTAAGGGAAAAAATCAGGAAAGAAAAAAACAAGGAAGCATTAGATTAAGGAATACAAACTAACATTTAAAAGAAATATGAAACACACACACACACACACACACACACACACACACACACACACACACACACACACACACACACACACACACACACACACACACAGTGGTTAGAGCGCTGGCTTCACAAGCCAGATGACCGGGGTTCGATTCCCAGGCCGGGTGGAGATATTTGGGTGTGTCTCCTTTCACGCGTAGCCCCTGTTCACCTAGCAGTGAGTAGGTACGGGATGTAAATCGAGGAGTTGTGACCTTGTTGTCCCGGTGTGTGGTGTGTGCCTGGTCTCAAGCCTATCCGAAGATCGGAAATAATGAGCTCTGAGCTCGTTCCGTAGGGTAACGTCTGGTTGTTTCGTCAGAGACTGCAGCAGATCAAACAGTGAATTACACACACACACACACACACACACACACACACACACACACACACACACACACACACACACACACACACACACACACACACACACACACACACACACACACACACACACACACACACACACACACACACACACACACACACACACACACACACACACACACACACACACACACACACACTATAACACTGGAAGGCATACCCGCAAAAGACAACCACACACAGCGCTGTGTTGTATTGTATTGTATTGTATTGTATTGTGCTGTATTGTAGTGAAAAGAAAACACCATACACCACACACAACAGTACTACAGAATGCTAAAGAATAATATGCAAGATCCCAACGCACCATAACGCTCTATTGGACCACATCGCCCTGTTTTGCAATAAGGGATATCATACTAAATCATATCATACCACACCGTATCTCGCCATACTATACAGAACCGCATAACATCACACCACATCGCTTATTTTATCAGTCAACGCTATGATATACCACACCATTTAATACCACATTACACCACACAACACTTACTTCTTCATACAACATTCATACAGCTCAACACCACAATATGTCATAAAACCAAGCAACATCTGACCATAAAATACACATCACGCCACAACACCACACAATAAGATTTTTTTTATCACCCAACACGTCACACTTCATAGCAGAACACGCCACTCAACACCACTCAACATTATAGAATACAATATCCCTACAGCAACACACCACAAAACACAAGAGCATATCATTCCACACCAAACTCCTTTCTCGATGAAGCCAATGTTACTCTAGAAATAATAGTAAGGCAGAGTATCTAATCTAATCTAATAACACAACACAGGAGGACATGAAGAGCAACAACTTTATATAAAACTTTATCATACCGCAAGAATGAAACAGACAATACAATTACAAAATTATGAAGAGCAATACTTGTATGATTAACCCCTTCAGTACTGGGACACATTTGTACCTTGAGGTCTGTATACGATTAGACCATATTATTGACATTAGGAAGAGTCTATGGAGATCAGAAGAATAATGCCCACAGTGTTAACTATTTTAATCCGCCACATGAGTTTCTGAAGCTGTATAAAATCACCAAATATATATGTATGGAAACTCGTCATGGTACTTAAGGGGTTAATGACAGAATTTATCAAAAAATGCGCTACTTCAACGGACTATAGAAGACGTGAAGGCAGTTGAAGGAGAATTTGTAATGAGGAAATATCCCTCAAGGTGTTGAAAAGTAAAACATTCTCTAGAAAGTACTCGTACGTCGTTTATTTATCATAACTCGTATTTGAAAACTTTTAGGCGTGACTATTCCTTCCATAATGTAAATGTAAGGTCACCCCTAAGACTGCACTGTTTACAAGTATGAGTGTGTGTGAGAGTCGTCTATTTACCAAGTATTAGGGAGGCGGTGGCGTAGTGGGTAAGGTGGTGAGCGTGGGATCGGGCAGACGTTCACGCGTAGGTTCGAATCCCACCACATACCGCTGTGAAGCTATGCCATTTGTCACCCTGATTCCCATGCCCAGGTTCTATGTGGTTACACCAAAGATGCGCTTGGGTGGTGATATGGGCCCTAATATGGATACCACTATAAATAAAGCTGTCTGCGCCACTAATGGGCAACAGCTCTACCCACATATACTCTTCAAACATGCATATAGGCGCTATAGGCCATAACATAAAAAAAAAATTGCTTTGACTTTAATTCTAAACCAAACATTTGTCTATGAATGAGATGCTTGAATGAAATATTAATAACTAAAATATATTTTTGATAATATGTTAACATTTTATGAACTGTTCCTGAGACTGGACTGTTCAGAATTACACGCATGACGAGTGTTGACCAATTGCTGTATTGACTGTAACGCTGACCCTAAAATTTGTGTGTGAATGAAAAGCTTCGGTGAAAAATAAATAATTGAAATACGCTTCTGAAAATATAGTGGCAATTGGGAGTAAAAAAACGTGTGAATAATTTCATGGACGTTAGTTGTTAGTGACATTTGCATTCCGTTTGACTTTTTGATTCAGTGCTTTCTGAAAAAAAATATGACGTGAAAGTAGTCACACCCACACACACACACACACACACACACACACACACACACACACACACACACACACACACACGAGCAAGAGAGAGTCTATCAGAAATTTGAAAATGCGGAACTCGTAATATAATACAAGTGTACACTAAATAAATAATGTAACATTCATAGAACAAAAAATAACATCGAATATCTCTCTCTCTCTCTCTCTCTCTCTCTCTCTCTCTCTCTCTCTCTCTCTCTCTCTCTCTCTCTCTCTCTCTCTCTCTCTCTCTCTCTCTCTCTCTCTCTCTCCATTCCAATCATAACTAATTGTTTACTGACTCAAATACTAAGGAAACTTTTAACGAATTCCTTGCAACAGTGTCAGTCTGTCAGTCAGCGCAGGACGGGTGACGGTGTGACGGAAGCTCTGCCAGTCATCCCGTCACCTCCTCAAACGTCCCATTACACAGACAGACATTCCCTAATTTATTGGAAAAATCAGGTGTCACATTTTTTTTCTCTCTCTTCCCACGCATGTCTATTGTTTGGCCTCCTCCTTTTGGGAGAAAAATTATTCTAGTCGTTGTCGTTTTTTATGAATGGCTGTCTTCTTGTCTTTTGTTGAGTACTTATTGTCATTTTTTTTGTCTTTTTTTTTCCTTATAGTGTTCTAAGGTTTGTATTCTTCGTATTCTCTTTTTTTTTTTATTCCGTCTCCTTCCTCGTGTCTTGCTCTTTACCTTTCGTCTTTCTTTCCTTATCCTCCTCTCTGGCTTCTGTTCTCGTTTTCCTCCTCCTTTTCTTTCATCCTTGTCTTTTATCTCGTGTCCTCTTATTTTTCTCGCTGTTCTCAAGGCTTCTTTATTTACCGTCTTTCCTCCTCCTCTTCTCTTTGTCCTTCATCCTCGTCTAACTCCTCATTTTCTCCTCTCTTGTCTTTTTGTGTCCTCGCGTTTCTTCTATCCACTATATTTTCTTCCCATCATCTCATATCATACTCTTCGTCCTTCCTGTCCTCGTCCTTGCCTCCCTCCTCGTCTATATCTCGTGTTATCGTGTTAATCCTCATTTTTCTGTGACATCATTTTCTCGCTTCTTTTTCTGTTTTTTATCCTCGCCTTTACTTCCCTCCTCGTCCCTGTCACTGTTATTGTGTCTTCGTCTTTTTTTCGCTTGTGGTCTTGTCCCCGTGTCAACAGAAAACGGTGAAGGGAGAGGTAAGTGAAGGAAAAAGTGTGAGATATTGTGAGGGAGTGTTAAGAGTGATGGAGTGTGTGAATTAATAAGAGCAAAGGAGAGAGAGAGAGAGAGAGAGAGAGAGAGAGAGAGAGAGAGAGAGAGAGAGAGAGAGAGAGAGAGAGAGAGAGAGAGAGAGAGAGAGAGAGAGAGAGAGAGAGAGAGAGAGAGAGAGAGAGAGAGAGAGTCTTTATCCCACGCACAAATATCTTCCCAATTCTTCAAGATAATTAATAGAGCATCCTAAAGTGACGATTCCTTGCTCTCTCTCTCTCTCTCTCTCTCTCTCTCTCTCTCTCTCTCTCTCTCTCTCTCACCCTTATCCTTCAACGACCCTCACACACACTATGTTTTCATTCTTCAACCTGTCACCCTCACCCTTGTTTCTCACCCTAAAGTCACACATCTCACCCTTGGCTTTGTTCGTCGCTCGTCCCTCGTCACACTCCCTCACACACTCGCATCACCTCATCTTTCCTTATCTTCACCCTTACTTCACCCCTTACCTTCCATGCTTGTCTCACCTTTGTATTCCTCCTCACTCCCTTGCTCTCACTTTTCACCTTTACATCTCGGTCTCTTCCCCCAGTCTTCGCACCCTCACAGGTAAATTATGCACCTTCACTGAATATGCACCGCTTTCCCATGTGTAATGACTCGTCTTATTCATTGCTCATGATGGAAGTGTCGCCCTGTCTCTGTATTAATTCCGCTGGACGCTTATGCCTCACCCGGCCGCTCGCTCGCTAAGGCAGTGGGGATGTGGCTGTTTGCCTCTGGACTTCTGAGGCTCATGTCCCGCTCTGGTTAGTAATGGATGAGTGTTTTCTCTTTTTTTTATTAATTTCTGTTACCTTTTTCTTATATCTTGTTTTTGTTTCAGATAGTTTAAAGTCAAGGGTAGTTGTTTAGTTGTGTTTTTATTTATTTTACTTTGCTTGCCCATGTTCGTGTTCCTGTCTAGCTGTTAAAGGTTTAAAAGATTTTTTTCCTCCTATTTATTGCCATTACTTGTATAAGCCATTTGGTTAAAAAGAGATAGTTAATGTGATTTTTTTTCGCTTTGTATGCCGAAGTTCATGTTTCATTTGGGTTGTTAAAGGTTGAAGGAGTGTGTGTGTGTGTGTGTGTGTGTGTGTGTGTGTGTGTGTGTGTGTGTGTGTGTGTGTGTGTGTGTGTGTGTCTGTTTCTTTTTAATTGTAGTTTTTGTCGAATATTCACATCACTTGTGGAAAACAAAAATCCCGTCTAGGCTGGTAAAGGTCGAGTGAACATTTCCTGTGAGTGTTTTATCTTGTGTGGTTCTTGTCCAGCTTCCCTGTCACTTACGAGAAAAGACAGTCTCTCACTTTGTCGGTCGCGTCGTGTCGCCCATGTTCATGTATCACTCTGGCTGGTAAATAATGAAGGAACATTTTTTTATCATAATTTCGTCTAGTCCATGCCAAGTGTTCTTATCACTTACGGAAATAAAGTAATGCTGATATTATTTTCGTAAGAGGGAAATTGAGTTTCTAAATGTTTTCACTGGCGAACGATTTCTTTTCACTTGTTTAGGTTTTCTATTAATTTTGAGCAACATTCTCCTCACTCACAGAAAATAAAGGAAAAAGTTTTATCATCCTTAAACATTATAACTCTCCCAATAAGAAGATAAATAACTAGAAATTATACAGTACAACATGTATTTGTAAGTGAGAATCATTATTTTATTGAAGTACCGTTTACTGCGTGTGATTTACTGCATGTTTGTATACTATATCATGGTAGTGTTTCGTGGGAATGCACTGTATCGTTTCGTAAGTGTTGTTTCTGCTTACTTATCGGTATCTAATCAAGTTTTCTTGTCTTGCCTCCTTCTGTGCACTGGCTATTACGCTGAATGAGGCCTTGACAGGAAGGTTCCACTCCGTTTCTCTCTGCCCACGACATTCTTATCGATTAATGTTGATCCGCCAATACTGACACCTCTTAAAACTACAGTGAATAAAAGCTCTCCAAACTGACCAACTACATTTAAACCCCAAATAACTCAATGGGAAATAGAATAGCATCAACACACCTTAGTCCACCGTAAAGTAAGAGGAGAGGAGTTGCTAAATGTTTCTTTTCCTCTGAACGAACGATTTCTCTCTATATTGGCCGGACTCCTTATCACGTACAAAAAGGCGAGGAAAAATAAATTAAGTTAGTTCTTCTTAGGCAGGAGCATAATAGAGTGAGTGGCGTGTGAAAGGTTTGTGATTTTTTACCTTTAGATCTGATTGCGTCTACATTATCAAGACGGGTCTGTCTGTCTGTCTGTCTGTCTTTCTGTCTGTCTTTGTCTTGTTTTTCGTTTAGTGTTTCTCCTTAATTGTCTTTTTTGTTTATTTGTTTCTTTGTTCCTTTTTTCCGCTATCTATCTATCTGTCTCCTGTCTGTTTATCTGTCTGTCTGTCTGTCTTTCTCTCTTTGTCTTGTTTTTCGTTTACTGTTTTTCCTTAATTTTCTTTTTTTGTTAGTCTTGTTTGTCTTGTTTGTTTGTCTTGTTTGTTTGTATTGTTTGTCCTTTTTCTTTATTATTTTTTTCCTTTTTCGCTATCATCTGTCTCTGTCTATATTTTTATGTAAGTATGTCTATCATTTACCTGTCTGTCTCACATTTCACCAAAATGAGACGTAATTTGATCTAACAATTAACATATCTTAACGCAAAGTCATCAACAAAATGTACTGAAAAACATCAGCATTTCATAATTTCTGACTGCTTGTTCTCTTAGTCTCCAATGAAACACCATTTTGAAGAACACAAATGACTGATTGACTTCTTCGATTCGTGATGCCGTAACATAGCAATCACATTCCGCCGGTATGATGTAAGACCCTTGATTAACTAAGACGAGAATCACGAAAGTCACCCTTGATAAGCCCAAAGACCTCCACTAGAGTCTGTTGAAAATATAGAAGGTGAAACTTTTGAGATTGCGGACCCTGGAGGAAAAAGTTAGCTTTCCTGACCAGTAAGTGATCCTTAATGAAGGCTGATGAGTTACATGCGTGACTCTCCCTTCCTGTGGTCGTCCTCGGTCTTTTCCCTCTCCTGTCCGTCCATTAATTCTGCTCATCTGTTTTACTTACTTGTAATCAGTGCGCATATCTATTTCATGAGGGGGTTTATTCTGTCTACATATGCATTTTATAGCCCCTCTTGGTACAGTGGGAACACGCGGCTTGAGGGTGGAAGATTTTGTCCACAGTTTTAGGTTAGAAAGGGTATCCACTTGGGTTAATGTTTCTTAAATGCCACAACCACACTGGAAATAACACTAAAACAAGGAAAGGTAGGATACAGTAACAGTCCAAAGACAAGATACTGTGGTAGCCTTAGTAGACTTGAGTAAGGGTGGACCTGATAGAAGAATTAAGTGGTGTAGTGGTTATAACAAAGGGGACATGAGCAAAGTTCTTAGAATCAGTAGCCAGGATAAAACCAGAAAGCTTGAGATATTATGTTTAAGGAATAAATAGTTTGTCCTTCTCTATACTCCTCCATCTTTGCTTCTATTCTGTCCATTGATTCTAAGTTTTTTTTATCTGATCTTCCTTCTATTTCTACTCTTTATGCCAATTCTTCCCTTCCTTTCATTCTTCTTTTTTTTTTTTAGATCTAAGTATTCTTTGTTTTTATTCGTACTGTTCCCATTCTCTATTCCACTCACTAAATCCATTCTCCTCATTCATTGTATTTCAATTCATTCTACTTGTCCATTCCAGCCTCACCCATTCATTCTGTCAGTTAACTATTTATTCATTCTATTTATTCCTGCCACCCATCTTTTCTCCTTTACGGTCACTTTACGTATCCAGTCCACCCATCTAATGCATCTCAATTGGTCCCTTCTGCCCAGTCCAACTCTTCTGATTATATTTCTTCCTTTCCTTGCTCTTTTTTTTCATTTCACCTTTTTATTCTATCTCAGTTCGTCCCGTCTTCCCATTCCCGCCATTCTTATTCCCTCCACTGTCCTTCTACTTGCCTTCTTTCTCTCTACCAGTCTGTCATACCCCTTTAGCCTGTCCCTTCATTCTCCTATCCACATACCCAGCCAGCCTCGACCAGCACGTGTAAGGTATTGTATATGTCCTATTCCTCAATGCTTATCGCTGTGGAGGCGTGATGGACTCTCATTGCATGGACGTGGTGGTCATGCGAGGTGACTTAAGGTGACTGCCAAGATTACTCTCATTGTCACTGCTTGGGGTTTATTGTCATGCGCTGTGGTTCGTCTTGATATGATGTTCCTGTCTAGGGTAAGTAGAAATGGATGTGCTATAGAGAGGTGGCCCAAATTCGTCCTATTTCACTGGGTTTTTATTATCATGGGCTGTGGTTCGTTTTGAGTCAGTGTTATTTCCAGAGTAGAGGAATGGTACGTAAAAATGAATGTACTGTAATAGAGAGGAGGTCAGAATTGTTAGTATTGTCTTTGGTTCTCATTTTCATGCATTTGTCTTGTCTTGTGTTGTTATTCCTTTGGTGGAGTAAGGCTAGGTTGATATAGACTTGATATAGTAGAGAGCGGACCAGAAATCTCCTCAATCCCTAGGTTTTATTGTCATGTGCAGTGGTTTATTGGGCATCAGTGCTGTCATTGCCTTGGTGACGCATGGGAAGGTGAAATTGGAGGTACTATGGAAGAGTGGCCAAGACTATATTCTCACTGTAACTGTATCTTATTCCCATTCACAGCATTTCGTCTTGGTTCAGTACTGTCATTGCCTTAGTGGAGCAGTGGTATGCAAAGATGGATGTACTGTAGCTAAAGAAAATTACCAAATATCATCCTAAGTGTCTCTTGTCTCGATTCGCATTGATATATCTAGTCTGGTGTCAGTGTAGTGGAGTAAGAATAGCTGTAGGTCAGGTAAATTTGATGTATTGTGTAAAGAATTCTCCAAACTCTATTGTCACGAAATCTTCTTATACTGATTTAGCTTTCATTGGCCGAGTTGGTGTTGGTTGATATGGAAGCACTGTAGAAACTTGGCAAACTTCTTATTTTTCGTGGGTTTTATTCTCAATGGCAATGGTGAGTATGGGCTTGTTGTTATTGAATTAGTGGAATAAGGGTACTTGTGATCCAGGTAAAAATTGACGTACTGTAAATATCTGGCAAAAATTCTCCTTATTGTCACTGTTTCCATTAAGAGTGATTCACTTTAGCGTAGTGTTATTGCTCGTATTATCTTGATGTGAAGAGAAGTATGCCAAGTTATCGTGATTGCAAATGCTATGTTTCCGTGCACAGATGGTAAATTTTGGCCTAGTTAGTGTCATTTTTAGAGTGAAGAGTGATTACATTCCAAATAAATCATGGCGTTCTACGGAGAAGCCAAAATTATCCTTATTGCCAATACTACGCCGCTGTGTTCCGGTGATAAATCTTTGTCCAGCGTTATTACAACACAGTGAAGTAGCTTTAACAAGTTAGTGGCGCATACTTCTGGTTAATATAGTATAGTATAGAGAGGTAGGTGTCATTAATTTATTTCCGAGCACAGGGGATTTACCGTGCCCTGCCTGGTGTCATTACCGCCTGAGTGACGTGCGGGTAACAGGCCAGCTATACTTCAGATATGATACGCCATAGAGACCTGACCGAAATTATCAGGGCTGCCAGTAGTTTATCTCGGTACACAAATGATAAATCTTTGCTTCGTTTATGTTCCTCTTCCCCAGTGAGTTGAGGTGAACGCGCCAGCCATACTTCAGGTAATTATGCACCACAGTGGGATGACCAAAATTACCTGGATTGTCAATACTTCATTTACATGCATGTGTGATTTATCCCAGCTTAGTGAGTGTTAGTGCAGCCTCGGTGATGACACGGTAATGCAGGTTCAGGTAAATGATGCACTGAACATGTCAAATTCATCTCCATTGTCACTGCTCTATCTATTTCCATGCATAGGTTTTGCTTGGAACGGTTACTATACCATATCTTCCCTTGTTTTGGTGTTATTTCCAGTGTGAGGTGAAGGTAAGTACTTTTTATTACAGATAAGAGAGAGAGATGGTTACTATATAATATCTTCCCTTGTTTTACTGCCATTTCCAGTGTGAGGTAAAGGCAAGTACATTTTTACAGATTCAGGTCAAGGGTAAAAAAACAACTGCGAAGAAAAATCCAGTTATCATGCCATTCTTGAAATAGACTCAACCCCAAAAAAGAATATGAAATACGAGAAGCGCATTGACGTCTTGGTATAAAGTGCAGGTGAAAATCAACATACCAAGGAGGGCTGGGTGGAATTATCATGGTGTCTACTTCGTATTACCGTGCACGTGTTGATTTCTTGCTACTTATTGCTGTTATTTGCAGAATGAAGGAAGAGCAACAGTAATTCCTCGCAGGCATATGATTTACTCTAAAGGAAGTTTAAAAATAGCAAAAAATAGCGGCATTGTTAACATACTTCGTTTTCATTGCCACTCACTCACTCACTCCCTCACCCATCCATCCACACATTGACCGCCCCCATTCACCCATTAACAGACCCACTCCTTACCCATTCACTCACTCGCTCCCTCACCCATCCACCCACCCATTGACCGCCATCATTCACTCATTAACAGACCCACTCCCTACCCATTCACACAGACCCATCCATATCTTTGTCCATCCATTCATAAATACTATTGACCACTAAGCAATGAATGAACGAAAGAAGAGGAGAGAGGGAGAAAAAAACAACTGAGGAGGAGGAGGAGGAGGAGGAGGGGGAGGGGGGAGTACATATGACATGAGGAGAGACATAACGCAGATAGAAAAGTAATATTGCAAAGTAAAAGTTTAAATGTGTATCGAGAATAATACTATGAACGTAAATTCTCATTTCTCACTACCTGTACTATGTATGCTTAACCCCTTCAGTACTGGGACGCATTTTTACCTTAATTTTTTTAGTATGATTAGACGATTTTATTTAGATTGGGAAGGATCTATGGGCATCAGAAGATTAATGGCCAGAGTCTTTACTATTCTGATCCCGACATATGTTTCTGAAGCTGTATAAAATCACCAAATAATAACCAGAATGGAGATGAAAACACGTCCTGGTACTGAAGAGCTTAATGTTCCGACTAGTAATGGTCAGATCTGGAACTCTTGATTGTTTCTGATTCCTCTCTTCCACTTTAACTGTGCAAGAGAAATGTTTCAGTGCGTTTCCGGAAGTGAATTTGTCATTTTTTTAGTGTGTGTGTGTGTGTGTGTGTGTGTGTGTGTGTGTGTGTGTGTGTGTGTGTGTGTGTGTGTGTGTGTGTGTGTGTGTGTGAAACTAACAACTGAGAGACATTTCTATGCTGTTTTCGTGTCACTTGCCTTTACGACTCACAAAGAAAAACAAATATTTGTGAATAACTCAAAACAAGAATCAATTGCTCAACAAGATTGCGTTTCTAGATTGTGCAATTAAGTAATTGTGGATGAACATAAAACTACATGGCTGAAAGTAAAGTAAAAGCAAACAAAATACATGAAAAAATAAGCTTCATTAGACAAAAGCTAGAATGCAAATTGACGAACTGACAAAACAACACAACCGCCGTGGTACAGTGGAACCATGCGTGCTTTGGGGTCCGAGTGGTCTCCAAGCGCACGGGTTCGAATCCTGTCCAAGGTCCGAGTGTAAGTTGGGCTTCCTCACTCGGGGCAATGGTTTCCTAGCGGGTGGGCTTTGAGATAAGGGGTACCTAAAAAGTATCCCCTTTAGCCCATAAATTCCCGAGAAAAGCCCACATGGTATAAAGAAAAAAAAAAAAAAAAAAAACGTCAAACAAATCCATTAAAATCCTCATGGCAGCTTTACAGAGAAGGAAATAATTATCTATGACATGTGCAGGTACTTTTATTTATGTTTCATTTCACCGTAGAGAGTTTACATTGTGCAAGGTGAACTCTGGAACTCCCTGCCTGCTTCTGTATTTCCATCTTCCAACGACTTGACTACTTATAAGAGGGAGGTTTTAAGACATTTGTTCCTGAATTTTGGGTAATTCTATACCATTCTTTAAGGGAACTGGCATTTCAAGTGAGTCTATTTTTAAATCATTTGTTGCCCCTGGCTGGTTTTCCCTCTTGCATAGAAAAAAAAAAAAGATTGCGTTCATGTCACTGTACACGTGGAAGGTTGCGCATGGCTTAATTCGCTATCAAAAATGGTTAACTGTAAGTCGAAATGTCTGCTTTATACCCTGTTATTGTTGTTTGAGTTACCTCCTCTACAATAATGGACAAAAATCGAGAAACATACAGAGTTCATGTCACTGTTCACGTGGAAAGTTGTGCCTGGCTTGAGTCGGTATTCAAAAGGGTTGACTTTAGATTGAGATGTCTGCGGTATATCCTCTTATTGTTGTCTAAGTGATTTTCTCTATAGTTAAAAAGTAGATATCATGGTACAGTAAAGGATAACAGTAAAGAAAAATTTCGGCCTCACTTCCATTCTGTTTAATGTTTTTCTCGCTCACACGTCCTCTGATCTGCACACCGCCAATTAATTTTCCGGTAAGAGAGATATTGAATCTGTGCCACTGTACACGGGAAAGCTAGTATGTGAATATATGACGAGTTTTCTGAAAAGCAACAAATCGAATAGCAAATTCCACTTCGTTCCTCTTGATTTTGCACTTTCACTCTTACATCCACATTTCTGTCAATGGTCTATCAGTTCTCAGGCTTTTTAACCATTGCACTGATTTAAGCGCGTCTTCTGAGTCACAAAATACTCGTACTGTAAGGCATTTCTTTCGTTACGCAGACAACTGTAAACATTTTCCCAGCTAGACCGTGGGAAATATATCAACTTAATCTTTTTTTGTTTTTATTTTATTGTAGATGTTTGTCAAGATTGTGCAGTGCTTTAATTGTTGCTTACTGTTGCATGTTGCAGTGGCAGGTCTCTGGAGTTTTGACAATATAGCACAGAGCTTCATACTGAGAGAAAAAACGAAACTACATTGAAAATATATTCCCTTGATCTTTTGTTTGTATTTTGTAAAGACCTGCAGCGCTTTCAGTGTTCTATATTGCTACATATCACAGTGGAAGGGCTAAGGAGACTTGGCAACAAATGACTTCATACTAAGAAATAAAGCTGTAATAAAAGTTTTCTTAATTTTTCTAACTTTCTTATCTCAACCTAGAAAAAAATGTAGATTATTACCAACTGACATTTATCCCCCTTTTTTTCTGCAAATATCTGGAATTCCCTGCCTGTTTCTGTATTATCTCCTTCCTGTGACCTGAACTTTTCAAGAGGGAGATTCTAAACACTTATCCTCCAATTTTGGATGATTCCCATTGACGTGGCTTTGGGGACTGTTACTCTGGTGGGAATGTTCTTTTCGAGTTTTTGTTGCTTGTGGCCGCTGCCCCTCTAACATAAAAAGAGCAGCAGCCTGTTATATGCACATCACTATGCCTTTTCCTACAAACCTTATGTTGATGAGGAGTATGAGACAGGGAATTGCTGCTACACATTCTTCCTTATCTGGGACATTTTAGACGTACGCTCAGATCTTCGGGAGCATGTGTTATATATAAAGGCCAATCGAACAAGTGCCACTATACAATACACAAACAAACAGGAAATAAAAGGGCACCATGGAGTGAATACGCCAGCTGACCACTGCGACTGCACGTGTTGTATACGTGAGGGAGCGTTCGTAAATTTGTGCAGCCTGGAAACGGAAAAAAAGGAACCCTCGCAGCACTTCTGGTTTTGTGGCGTCCAGCAATCTGTGGCGAAACTTTACGCTGGATAAATACAACCTGCGAATTTTTGTACCTGCGTGACGATGCACCTGGCAGGCTTGTTTGGTCACCTTTATACAATACTGGGGGAGGGAAGGGATGGGGACCGAGGGAGAGGGATGGGCTGGTGGGGAAGGAATGAGGCAGAAGTGGAGAATGAAAAGGAAGAGAGAAGCAGGTTTATGTTGGAGAATGCTGTATGGAAGACTGGGGAGAAATTGAGGTAAGCCTGAGTTGAAAAGGAATGCACTGGGTTGGCATGAGGTGGAAGAGAAGGCAGTGGGACTAATAGAATGTGGAGTGATGGTAGTGGGATGTTGGATATGATAGGTAGTGTAACTTGTGGATTTCGTGTAGTGAAATGATAGTGCATTGTTGTTGGGTTGGTATTGCATTGTGGAGCTGAAAAAATGTGGGTTAGGATGAATGTGAAGCGGAGGAAAGATACACGAGGAAAGAATGGAATGAACGAGTGGAGTTATATATCAGTAGTCAAGAGGAGGAAAGATTCAATAGAAAGTCTTGTGGAGTGAGACGGAAAGGGTGAAATGGAAGAGAAGTGAGACTGAGCATGAAAATAGACTAGATGAGTAAAAGGAAGGTGAAAGTGGATAAGAATAATGATAAATTTTGATGTACTTTTTATAGAATAGGGGAAGCTGGCGAAGGGCAACAAAAAATAAAAAGAAAAAGGTCCACTTGATTGCCAGTTCCCTAAAAGATTAAGAGATATAGCCAAAAATCAGGGACAAATGTCTTGAAATGTCTCTCTTAACCCCTTTAGTACTGGGACGCATTTTTTACCATGAGCTTTGTGTAGGATTAGACCATTTTATTGACATTAGGAAAGATCTATGGAGGTCAGAAGATTAATGGCCACAGTCTTCACTATTCTAATACCACACATAAGTTTCTGAAGCTGCATAAAATCACCAAACAGTAAGAAGAATGAATATGGAAACACCTCCTGGTACTGAAGTGGTTAAAAGAAGTAAAATGACTTGGTAGTAAGAGATAAAGTGAGATTAATAAATAGGATGAGATATGATGAAGTTAGTATGGCAAGGAGAGGAGAGGCAAGTGGAACAGGATTGACTATTAGTGAGAGTGAAACATTGCACGGGAAGGAGGAATGGAGTGTGGTGGGGGAAGATGGAGTGATGGAGATTAGATGAAGAAGAAAGGTGAAGGACGGTGTGTGATGAGGATGGAGTGAGCTTTGGGGAAGAGAGAGAAGTAGAGGCAGGAGGAGAGTATTGGTTAGGGGAGAGAGGAGATATGAAGGGAAGGGAGAAAACTATTAGTCACTCCCCCGTCCCTCCTTGAAAAAGAAAAGAAAAAGAAAATGTAAAGAATTCATAGTTATTTTTTTCCATGTACTTTTGAGCAAAATATTAAACAAGAGATCCTTACGTTTATATCACAGGTTGGTTAGAGTTCACTGCACCAGGCTCATTATGTGTTACCAGAGAGAAAAACTGCATAAGAGGAAGAAGTTGTAATTAACAGAGAGACGGTGTAGATGCTTGTTGGTGAGGGTATGTCAGTTATATGTTTGGTGTGAGTGGCGGCACTGTGTTCATGTGTGGCTGGAGACTGGGTGGAGAGATGAGAGGTGTTTTATTAAGGAAAGATTGGAGTGACGTTTTCACTGCTTTAACCCCTTCAGTACCTTAACGCGTTTTCATATTTATTCTGGTTTCTATTTTGTGATTTTATACAGTTTCAGAAACTTATGAGTGGGATTAAAATAATGAAGACTGTAGTCATTCATCTTCTGACCTCCAAAGACCCTTCCTAGTGTAAATAAAATGGTCTAATCGTATACAAAGCTCAGAGTAAATATGTGTCCCAGTACTGAAGGGATTAGAATAGTGAAGACTGTGGCCACTAATCTTCTGACCTCCATAGAGCCTTCCTAATGTCAATAAAATAGTCTAATGGTACACAAATCTCAAGGTAAAAATATGTCCCAGTACTGAAGGGGTTAAAGTAGTGAAGACTATGGCCATTAATCTTCTGACCTCCATAGACCCTTCCTAGTGTACATAAAATCGTCTGATCGTACACAAAACTCAGAGTAAAAATGTTCCCCAGTACTGAAGGGGTTAAACTGTATTTCACTCGATGTATCTTAAATCTTAGTTGTTTTAGTTTATTTGTCAGTTATTTTAGTTTATGTATTAGTTGTTTCAGTTTGAATATTAGTGGTTTCAGTTTATACATCAGTAGTTTTAATCTTCATTTAATTTGCATTTATTTACATATCATTTCTATTGAATCGATACTTATTCATTGCAACATTTCTTTTGTTTCAATGTCTCACTAATTTTAATTCGTTATACATTTGTTATTATTGGAAAGTAATTTGTTAGAGCTTTAATTCTGAGTCCAAATGTTTTAATTTGAGATTAGAAAGACATATAAGGATTGATGAAACGTTCTGTTGTGTTAGCCTGGAATGCACGACCACCAGACAGGAGTGGGTCGGGACAAATGCGTCTTGTCATGCCATGGTAATATATTAGTGAGTGTTAGTGATGGTGTACTAATAATGATGGTGGTGGTGGTGGTGGTGGTGGTGGTGGTGGTGGTAGTGGTGATGCGGATGACGAAACAAATTATTGTGTATACTTTTCAAAAAGTGAAAAGTGAAAAGTGAATGAAGTTTCAAGTGGTTTGGTATATATCTTTTAAGACCAAAAATGCTAAATATAGAAATATAATGAAGTAGTGTCTCTACATTGAAGATATGAAAGATTTTACGACCGTATAGAATATTGTTTATACTCTAACATATTTTTTTTTTTTAATGATACTTTAAGTATTTCTGGTTGAGTCACTAAGCTACATACACAGAAAAAAATTAACCATCTTCAGTGTGTACGCAGAGGAAGCATATTCTTTTCTTTGTAATTCATTTATAAGAGCACCCTTCAATACCTATTAATATTTACGAGAACACCTTTCAATACTCATAAAATACGATCAGGATTCATAGATGATTAATTTCATTGTCAAATATCTCTTCTACTAGTAACATAATCCATATCACGAAATCCCATTTGAAAACCTGATGAATTAGAATAGCAGAAAAATCAACAATACGTTAATTACCTGTAGAAATATACAAAAACACTGAAAACCCACTAACTCAATGAACAACGAATCTAGTTGTAGAAACATCCTTGAAAACGAACCTCGAACAATCCTCCGTGACCTACCAAGCTTAAAGTGATCGAGATAAGACTGAAAGATTGGAAATTCGTTGAACTACCAATGGAACAGTAGAAAAACCTTTGAATATCTCAACACCTCTCAGAAAACAGCGAAATTAGTCCTAGAAACACTCTTGGAAGCTCTCATTGACACCTAATATAAGGAAAAGTGATCGTTGTGGTATGAAATTTAAAGCAGACCCTTGAAGATACCCAGGAGCTCCCAGTAAACAATCAATACACCCCTAAAAACATCCTTAAAAACCCTCATTGATTCCCAGTTGAGCTAAAAAAAATCACGTAGAAATATGAAGAATACGTTTACCAACCAGAAAAAACACAAACATACCTAGGAAGCTTAAAAAAAAAAAAAAACTATCAAAACAGTCATTGAAAACACTCTGGGAAATTCCCTTGGCCTTTTATATACCTAAAAAGCTTAAAACACCATGAAAAGTCAGTGAAAACACTCTCGTAAACTTCCGTGGCCTTGTATATACCTACGTAGAAAGCTTAAGAAAACTATCAAAAGTCAATGAAAACACTCTCGTAAACTCTCGTGGCCTTGTATATACCTAGAAAGCTTAAAACACTATCAAAAGTCAATGAAAACACTCGTAAACTCCCGTGGCCTTGTATATACCTAGAAAGCTTAAAACACTATCAAAAGTTAATGAAAACACTCTCGTAAACTGTAGTGACATTGTATAGGACCAAAAAAGATGAAGGTGTGACTGGGAGAGATTAGGGAGCACAGTCCATAATGCATAAGGTAAGAAGTAAAAACTGGAAGGACAAGAGCACCGTTTCCCATCCCAGCAGCTTGTTAGGGAAGGTAGGAGGGAAAGGTAACGCGATATCACTTCACCCTTTGCCTGCCTGCCTACTCTCCTTCCTTCCTTCCTTCCTTCCTTCCTTCCTTCCTTCCTTCCTTCCTTCCCTCCTTCCATCCTTCCTTCCCTACTGCCTTTCCTGCTTTCCTCTTTCCCTCGCTGTTAAAAGTAAAGGTTACTGGGAGCATTTTAGTCAGACATACAGGCAGGCAGGCACGCATGTCTCTCTCTCTCTCTCTCTCTCTCTCTCTCTCTCTCTCTCTCTCTCTCTCTCTCTCTCTCTCTCTCTCTCTCTCTCTCTCTCTCTCTTTTCAAAGTGGTTTTTTCCATTTCTTTGATTTATTTGGAATGGGTTGGTAGTTATTGCAATTTGCACACACACACACACACACACACACACACACACACACACACACACACACACACACACACACACACACACACACACACACACACACACACACACACACACACACACACACACACACACACACACTCTCTCTCTCTCTCTCTCTCTCTCTCTCTCTCTCTCTCTCTCTCTCTCTCTCTCTCTCTCGCTCAAGTCGTTATTACACCCGTTACGTCGCTGCAAGTCGGTCCCAGTGCAGGTGTAACCGGCACAGGTGCTTACCTACATCTGCGAGAAAGCTACCGCGCTGCCCTCAGGTGTTTGCCAGGTAATTACGAGGCGAGGCACGGAAACCTACACGTTGTTAGTCCCCTAGATCACACCGGGAGCCTGAGACGACGTTGGGGATGAGGAGCACACGGGGGAGGCGAGAGACAGCGAGGGAAAGGAAGTAAGCGGTATAGGAAAGGAGGATGAAGTAGACGTATTGAAGGAAGGAGAAGATGAAGACGGGGAGAAATGAGAGGTAATGAGGGAGGAGGAGTAGAAGAAGAGACAGTAAGGGAAGGAATTAAGTGGTAGGAAAGGAGGATGGAGAAGTATTGAAGGAAGGTAAGCCCACACCAAGAAAAACGTAGCAAAGAGAGGAGAAATGAAGGTTAGGACAAAAGAAGGAGTAGGAAGGGGAAAGGCAGTGAGGGGAAGAAATTAAGCGGTAGGAAATGAGGATGAAAGAGTGGCAATATTAAAGAAAGGTAAGGACAAAGAGAAAAATATAGCAAAGAGGAGAGAAAGAAGGGATGAAGAAGGATTGAGGAGTAAGAAAGAGAGAGACAGTGAAGGAAACGATATAAGTTGTAGGAAAAAGACGACAAAAGAGTAGCAATATTAAAGAAAGAAAAGAATAGCAAAGAGGGGAGAAATAAAGGTGAAGGAGAAAGAGTAGAAAGGTAGAAAGAGTAGAAAAGGGAGAGACTGTGAAAGGAAGGAAATAAAATATAAGAAAGGAGGATGAAGGAGTAGAAGTATTGAAGAAAAGTAAGGACACAGAGAGAAAATACTAAAGAAGGAAAGCAATGAATATGAAGAAGGAATAAGGAGGAAGAGGAGGAGTAGGATAGCCAGATAAATTGAGACATGATGACAGAAGGACAGTGAAGGGAAAGGTATTAATGTGATATTAGAATATAAGAGAATAAAAAGATAAGCGAATATTTATGGCAAAGTGAAGCTTAGAAAATCAAGAATGGGAAAAGAATAGAAAGAGAATAAACAAGAATTATGAAAAAAAAAAAAGTAGAATAAGGAGGACACAAAGAGAGAGGCAGCGAAGAAAAGGTGAAAGAAATGCAAAGATAGGAGAACGAAGGAGAAGAAATAGAAAAAAAAGGTAGTAAATATGCAGGTATGGATAAGAACAGAAAGAGAATAAACAAAAATTATAAAAAAAGAAAAAGTAGAATAAGGAGGAGAGAGGAAAGGTGAAAGAAATGCAAAGAAAGGAGAACGAAGGAGAAGAAATAGAAAAAAAAGGTAGTAAATATGCAGGTATAGAAAAAAAGGAGGTAAGATGAAATAAATTGAAATGAAAAGTACAAGAAAATTAAGAAGACGAGGAAGACAAAAGAAATTCAGTAAGAGAAACAAAGCACAGTAACAAAAGAGAATGAAATAAAAGTGAAGAAAAAAAAAAGACAGCACAGGAGAAAGAAGTTTTAGAAAGTTATGGTGAAAGACAAAGGGAGGAAGAATAGGAAAAAAATACAGGAAAATAACAAGTAATGATGAAGATAATGATACGATGGAGAGATAACGAAAGGAAAAACAAAATGATAGGAAAAAAATGAAAGTGAAGGAGGAGAAGTTGGGAATAAAAGAGTAGGAGATAATGAAGAGTAGGTATAGAGATAAGGATGCTTGCGAAGGTGAAGGAAAGGAAATGATAAATAGAGGGAAAAGAAAATGAAGAAGAAACAGGAAAATACTGGAAGAGAAGGATATTGCAGACACGAGGGAATTAAACATAGCGATTATAGGAGAAATGGTGACAGGAGGAAAGGAAAAGACTGAGAAGAGTGAAGGGAAAAATTAGTGATAAGGAAATTAAACCTGAGAAAAGATTTATAGATGGTTAACAAAACAGAAGAAAAGAAGAGAATGAAATAAAAATGGCAAAAGGAGCGAAAAATAGAAGGGAATAGAGAAATAAAGATATAAGACAATAAAAAGATACGTAAATGAATACAAGAAACTTTAAACCACTAATTGATTAACCCCTTCATTACTGGAAAAAATTTTAACTTTGGATTTGTGTAGAATTAGACGATTTCATTGATATTAAGAAGGGTGCATGGAGGTCAGAAGATTAATGGCTACAATATTCACTTTTCTAATCACCCACATAAGTTTCTGAGGCAGTATAAAATCGCCAAATAGTAAGCAGAATGAATATGGAAACGCGTCATGGTACTGAAGGGGTTAAATAGTGATTAGCAGTTAGAAAAGAAATCATGCAGGAAAGAAAACACACCCAAACACACCCAAAAACACTATAACGCCAAAACACACCCAACTACATCAAAACACCAAAAACACACTCAAACAATCAAAACGCACCAAAACACACCAAAACACACTCAAAACACACCATTAACACTTAAAATACTCTCTCTCTCTCTCTCTCTCTCTCTCTCTCTCTCTCTCTCTCTCTCTCTCCATCTATGAAAATGGAAAAAATACTGAAAAATTAATAACAATCAATAAACTAAAGAAAATATTATAATTGTTAAAAAAGAGGAAAATATTTGAATTCTTATTTATCTTTTTTGCCCTTCTCTTTTTTCCTTCCTTGTCTTCCCCTCTTTCTACTTCCTCTTGTGCATATTTTTTGTCTCCTCTTGTATCTTTTATTGATTTAGCCTTGTCTCTGTATTTCCTAATCCTTCTAAAAAAAAGAGGGAAATATTTGAATTCTTATTTCCCTTTTTGCTCTTCTCTGTTTTCCTCCCTTCTCTTTCCCTCTTTCTACTTTCCCTTGTGTCTCTTTTTTGTTTCCTCTTGTTCCCTTTAATGATTTGCCCTTGTCTCTGTATTCCCTATTTCTTGCCTCTTATTTTTCTTTGTGTTTTCTCGTGTTTCCCTTTGCATTCTCCTTTCGTAGTTCATTATGTTGGTTTTCCTTTTCCTCTTACATTTCTCTTGTGCTTTTCCTTGTTTTTCTTTATCTTTCCGCTTTTCGTTCCCTTCCATTTTCTTTTGATATTTTTTTCTTTCGTATTTTTATTTCTACTTATATTCTCCTTGTGTATTTATGTTTCCTCTGTTTTCTTATACTTTTTCCTTTTTTTTATTTCTTTTCGTTTTGTTTCTTTTACGTCTTTCATAGTGTTACATTGTATTTCCCTTGTATTACTCCTTGCTTTTCTTCTTTATATTCAGATGTGTTTTTTTTTTTCTTCTTTTTCCTTCCAATTCTGTCTCTACTTCAATTTTACTCTTTGCATTTCTTCCTTTCTTTCCTTTCTTTTTTTTCCATAGCGTTTCTTCTAGTTTCCTTTTGTATCTCCTTGTTTGTGCCCCTCGTATTACTTTTTTTTTTCCTTGTGGTCTTCCTACGTACTTAAGTTCTTCACAGTCAAACCTTTCTATTCTTTCTTCCTTTTATTTTCCCGCGCTTTTTTTCCTCCTGATATTTGCACTATCTTTAATCAGAACGAGTACCTCTTTCTCTGTAGCCCTTTAGTGCCTTCAGAACACCCACCTCTTGTATCCTCATCGCAGTCTGGCCAAGCAACACTACCCCAGCCTATTCGAGACACTAGACCCCATGCATTGAGCGTTCGAAGTTATCCAGTCACACCATCTGACGTTTCTCTCACCTCCAGTAACTCTCACTCTCACCTTGCTACTCTCAGTCAGTCCACGGATACTTTAATTCACATAAGTTACCGTGTGTCGTCACTTAACCCAGATCGCAACCAGTTCATAGTGTCAGCAGTATAACTTAATCAGAATCGCTCTCCTTCTGTGTTGATTATAAATGTTGATTATAAACTGACAGATCAAGTTGTGCATCTCTTTCTTGCAATTTGTCTGTGTGCGCTGGTGTGACTTGCTCCATTCATTGTGCCACAGTCAGTCACAGTCACCCTTTCATTCATCTCCTCTCGGTTATCGCATTCCTAATCACCCTTAATCCAGTCAGGGTCTTAGCGCAATCATTACAGCCACCCTGAGTCCCCCAGTCAACCCTCAGGCATTCATCTCCACCACTCCGCCTAACAGCGTGAGGGGACCAGGGTTTAAAGGCACAAATTCGATCCAGTAACGATCTCCCTGCTGTTATCTATACCCTTACTCCACATCAACTATCCTCCCTGGTGTTCGTGGTGTCATTCTGCAAGGTTCTACTGTTTGTGTGTGTTGTGTTGGTGTTTCTTGTGCTTAGTTTGTGGTTGTGTTTACGTGGTTCACTTAAGTTATGCATATGTCATTTATCTCTTAATTTTCTTTGTGTTTCGTGTGTTGGCTGTGTATGTGGTGGTGGCGTTGGATTATTAGTGTTGTGTTGGTGTTTGTGTCTGTTCTTTGGTGGTGTTTACGTGTTTTAGTGTTGTTATGCATATGTCATTTGCTTCTTAATTTTCCTTGTGTTTCGTGTGGTGGGTGTGTATGTGGTGGTGGTGTTGGTCAGCTAAGGGTATTTTAGTGTTTGATGTGTCCTAGTTTATTTAGTTAAGTTTGTGGGGTTTGATGGTTTTATTTACACGAGTTGACCCAATTGCAGTACTTGTTCATTAAGTCATTTTTATCTCATTGTTTCATTTAATGCTTTCTTCTTTACTTTGATTCATTATTCTTCGTCACTATTGCCTTAAACATTCCCTCCCCCCTCCCTGTCAATATTCCATTCAAGATCGCACACAACATTCCAGTCCATGGTTTATCTTAACATTGCATTCATTACTCCACAAATTCCTTTCAACATTCCACCTCTACAACTCTATCCATAGGTCCACTCCATCATTCCAACCCAAATACTCCACCCATACACTGTTCCCACATTCCACGCAAACATTCCAACGCTCCATTCCATCCAATCCACCAGCTTTTGCCTGCACCACCACCACCACTTCTACTATTACCACCACCACCCACCACCACTACCACCACCGCACCTCACTCCATCCCCTTCATGCCACCATTCCAGGAGCCATTCCAGCGCCACCCTGCAGCTTCATTATGCAAAATGTGTTGGCGGTCGAAGCCCAGGACCCATACCTGACTTTACCTGACTTTCAACCTTTACCTGTGCATCTCTACCCACCTCGTTTACTTTCTTTTTCCCCTTCCCCTTTTTATCTCTTTTCCCTCACCCTCGTCCTGGCGGTCAGCATGTGTGTGTGTGTGTGTGTGTGTGTGTGTGTGGGGTGTGCAGTTCAGAGGAAGGTCCAGGTTTTTATCTCACCCTCTGCCTTTATTTTGGTAGTGTTAGGAGACGCCTGGAGTGAGAGATGGGGTTCATAATTTACCTGGCGCGTCCCTCGGTGATCATGACGCGAGGCAGTGAAGGGAGCTGCCACAAGACACAGGGGTTGTTTTCTAAGGCATCAAGCTCTCGCGGGGACTGTTTCCAAAGCCATATATTACTGGGCGTGTTCTCTCGTGGGTGCTTTTACTTGTTGATGATGATGCAGATTCCTGGCTTGGATTTTGTTATTAATATACGAAGGAGGCAGGCTAAGAATGGAAAAGGAATAAGGGAGGAAAAGGCTATCTAATTCTCTCTCTCTCTCTCTCTCTCTCTCTCTCTCTCTCTCTCTCTCTCTCTCTCTCTCTCTCTCTCTCTCTCTCTCTCTCTCTCTCTCTCTCTCTCTCTCTCTCTCTCTCTCTCTCTCCTTTCAGTACCATGACGCCTTCTCATATTCAATCTGCTTTCTATTGGGTGATTTTACACAGCTTCAGAAACTTTTGTGGGGTTTAGAATAGTGAAGACTCTGGCCATTAATCTTCTGACCTCCATAGACCCTTCCTAATGTATATGAAATGATCTAATCACACCCAAAATAAAATCGTCTAATCATACCCAAAACTCAAGGTAGAAATACATCCCAGTACTGAAGGAGTTAAGAGGAATATATCACAGGTTTCTAGGTGACTTGAGGCTCGTCGCTTAAACAAGGGTAAGGTGTAAGAAATGAGAGAATTTTGATATCCACCAGTAAATGCGATGAAAGTGTGAATTTGTCAGATGCGCACATCATAAGTGAAATATGAAAATATAAGAAACAAGAAATGAAGATATATGGAAGTATGCTAGTTCGCCAGTATGCGGTGTGTAACCGTATCCAGCCATAAAAGAGATTAGGAAGGGCAGGAGGGTCAAGGAAACATTTAATGAAAGGTCATGTAAACATCCGGTGGTAGTGTTGTCGTCTTGGATGTTGTTCGTACCACACGTGGAGTTCATTTGAGCTTGTACTTGATTGGTGAATGGTACATTCTGAGGGGCGTGTTGTGTGGGTCAAGACACGCCCCATAAGTTCCTGAAGGAAATTGTAGAGGATTAGAGGAGAGAGAGAGAGGAGAGAGGAAGCAGAGAGGACAACCGCGGCTCTAAGCGGGCCACCCTCGGCTGCATAGCTGAGGGCGGCGTTTTGTACTTCATATATAACCAGTAAGTGGAGCTTATAAGTTGCAATGCAGTCTTTGAGGTAAATTAGAATGGAGGAAGAAGCATGATAGGAGGTTTAGGTATTATGTGGTATTAGTTTATTATGGTTTATGTGGTTGTACTTTGGTTCATAATGACGTCGTTATATACTTGCGTTTTCATCTATGAGTAAGGGAATTTGTATACGGCTACCTACGTATGTGCATGTGTGTTGCTCTGACGAATAAGTTACATAACATATTTACTAGTGTGTAATTGTGTACGAAGTTAACGTGGTTCCATGTATGGGTACCAAGAGAAAGAGATTATTTGAGGGAAGTCACTTGTGTGGAGATATCAATATTTGTCATTATATTTCGGTGGTGTTACGTTGTCATTTTGTTGAACGGAGTCTGGTAATTATATGTGTATGGTAATATATTTGGTGGTACGTCATGTGGTTGCTTGCATTCATGTACCAAGTAAAGGTCATCCTTATATACGGGTAGCTGGGAAAAAGGGGTAATATTGTACGTACTACGTATGAGATTTACGGAGAAATAAAGCACCGGGTTCAGATGTTGTAATACGTTATGAAGATATTGTGGATGATGTTTGAAGTGAAATCCGTTTTGATGCGAGAATATCTACGAGATTAATGCAGTTCTTAAGGATGTTTGTAAGAGAAATTGTAATAATTGCAGTGGAGAAGGCAACAGAAAGAGTTGTGATTGTTACTTGTCGGCGCCGTATCGAACACCTTATGTATAGATATTAGTTTTGTTAATTAAAGATAGAAAAAACCTTTGACTATTTATAGCCAGTAGCTAGACAATTTGTGCAACGTCGTGCAACAGCTCGGAGCACGACATGGTGGCAGCGGTGGGATCTAAATGTTGCACAAATTGTTGCATTGCAAAAAAAAAATATATTGCCAAATGTTGCAAAGTGTAATCTTGGAATTGGCGCAAGGGACAGTCATATTGATGGAAGATTAAAGTAAATTGGTTGAAAGTGCACGAAGTAGCTGTTGTCAACATCAGAAGTGGCATGGTTATTATAATATGAATGCATATCATTATCACTATTTTGTCTGAAGCTGAGTCGCCCGTGACGATCATAAGGTTTGTGTAAAATCCGTAGATTTTATTTAGTAATTAATTTCGATATTCATTAAAGATCATGTTGCGTGTAAGAGGTTATTCTTTCAAGTGGATGCTTTAAGGTTATATTTTGATTAGACGATATCTGAGTAATATGTTGTACGGTTACCTGTCGCTTGTTTCACCTAAGCCTTTACAAATCAAGGGGTAAACGAGGAGTCTTATTAGCGGGAGAGAAATGCGACAAAATATGAGATATAAAGAGTTTTAATAAATTATTTAAGGTTCGTCTACATTATAATATGTGTATCATAAAGTAGTCAATGGAGTAACGATAACTGAGTGTCAAGGGCATAAATATTACGGATATGCGGCAAAATTCACAAAGGTAGACGAATTTGTTGTCGTTATGTGAAGGAAACTTATCATATATAAGAGACGTGACATATAAGGGTAATTTTTTTCACACGAGTGTCGACTGTCAGAGGACAATAGCAAGGGTGTAAGCATATATTGTGGTTTATAGCAGGAAAATATGAAGTACTGTGTGAGACGATTTTAATTGCCCCATAGCGATATAGACGAATAAAAAATGTGTAAATTGTATCATGTTTGGGAGTTCGTCGGATTATAGATGAAAGAATATTGAAGGTTCTGATGAAGGATATGGAACAAAAAGTGAGTGTCAAGTAAAAGAGGGATATTGTGTGTAGTTGATGCAAGGAATTTTTCCGTGAGAATAGTATATGAGGAAGAAGATATAGTATGAGGGAATAATAGAAACATAGTAGAAATATGATTGAGATATACATCACTGCGGTTAAGGTTTGAGGCAAATATCAATATCAGAAGTATAGAAAATAAAGAAGAAATATGACTGATATATGAGGTAAGTATTAAAATGGGATATCTATGTAAAAAGTTAATAGAGGACATAACTGGAGAGTGTTAATATTGAAGAGAATCAAGAGCAGAGAAAGACATTTTGTTGTTACATATTGATCATACGTGTATTGTGAGTCTCTTGGGTTAATGAAAGGTAGATGAAAATATTTAAGGAGAAAAGGAAACGGTGAGTTGCGGGTCAATTTTATGAAATGATGGCAGGATATAAAGATGAATTAATATATACATATATTATGTCGAGTTGAGGATGCTACCACGTGCTGGGTAGTAGTTGAGTTGAGTAGGTAACACTGTTGTAACAGTGCTAGTTCATGCAATTGAAGGTTGCTGGCTAGATCCTAGTTCACCTTACAGTTTCTTTTCTCACCACCTTAAGGTTACTTGCCTCCCTCATGTCTTTTCTCTCTCAGTGGGTTAATTGAATATAAAGTAGTGGAGTTTTTAAGTGATAAGGTGAGAAAAGAAGCAAAATATATATTAAATGTTCAAGTACATGTGTAAAGCAAGGCCAACCTTCAATTGTTCACTTAAGAAGACGATTGTTGTTGTAAGGTCATGTTGGATAACATCATATTAGTGCCAGAAGTTATAGGTGCAAGAAATTATATGTGAGTTGTAGTATATGTAGCTACTTGGTTAAGGCGTTATTCAGTTCATAAAGGTAGAGACGATATGAATAACATCAGTAAAAGCAAGAATAAGAAGTAAATTAATGTCATTATGATACTATTGTGGCTGTTATAGAAACAATATGAATAACATCAGTAAATGCAAGTATAAGAAGTAATTTACAGTGTTCTAATGTGGTTATAAGTATTGAGAACAACTATGTTGAAATATAAAAGGAGTACTTTCGAGATGTTATACACATTAGCCAATATGCAAATATAAGTAGCTACGCACGGGCAGTAAGTTGGCGAATGTTATTGACATTGATATGATAATATCGTTGAGTCAGTAATATCGTGGAATGTGAGGTTGATATTCGGCAACATGAGGTATATTTATGTCATGAAGAATATAATATGTGGGTTGCAATATTGTGTGAGAGGAGTGTTTAGGAAGGAAAATATTGGGAGGACTTAGATACATATCTATACTGCGTGAGGGAATAGGTGTGAGGAGAATATATATCTAGGAAGAAAGGGATGAAGATGGATATTTGGATTAGAAAATATATATTGATATTTGTTAAGAGGTAATTAATAATGAGTTGAGGAACATACATATCAGGAAAACAATGTGAGGATTGAGTCAAGGAGAATATATATCTAGGAAGAAAACGAAGTGGGGATAGATATATAGGTTAAAAAAAAAAAACTTAATATTTGTTATAAGGTAATTCATATTGAGTGAGGAAAATATATATCAAGGTAAATAATATGAGGACAGTCAGAATTCATATGTCAGGAAGGAAAACATATAATATTGCATTGATAATTGTTAACAAGACCATCATAGATCAGCTTGACATATGAAAAGGAATTAAAATTCATGAGGTTAAGATCTTATATAGATAGACGTAAAAAATCGATATTGCAGAGCCATAAGGATGTCATTCCCGGAACTACACTAATAATGTTAACATCAGAGTAAATATGATAGTAAATATGATATATATGTGTAGTAAGGAAACAAGTGTAAGTATGAAGGTTGATATAGAGTGAGGTAAAACGGAGTAAGCACATGATATTAAGACATTAAAGTTGCGAATTATAATGTGAAGAAAGACGCGTCAAACATATCATTCCTTGTGTGTACATTGACTCTTGTGCCTAGCAACACTTGAACACTTCGTGCCAACCTAGGGGCATAAGGCGTGTACAAGTGGTTGTGATCAACTAGGTGACAAGTTGTTTCTCTCTGGCCAGAAGTAAATATTAATATACATTATGTGAATGCCGGTCTGGGGATTGCCGATTCAGAAGAGTGGGGGACGCCCTGAAAGCTTCGTTTCGACAGTACCCGGCATGGTAGTGTTGAGTGATACACAAGGATATTAGTGGGCCCACTAGTGAATATGTTGAGTAAAGATATCTATCCATGGATTGATTTTAACATGTGCGTACTCGAGTCAAAATTAATACATCAAGAGTAGTCTGACTTATGAATATAGATGAGAGGATGTGAGGTAAATATGAGATATGAAGGCAAATAGTAAATACCAAAGTAAATATATGAATATATGGTCATAGGATGTGGATTCTGGAAAGGTTACGATGAGGTAAATATGAGATAGTGAGATGAGGATATTCATTATATTAGAAAAGTTGCTGTGAGGATATTGAGTATATTAGAAAAGTTTGCTGTGAGGATATTGAGTATATTAGGAAAGTTTGCTGCGAGGATATTCATTATATTAGGAAAGTTGCGGTGAGGATATTGATCATATTAGAAGAGTTTGTGGTGAGGATATTGATTATATTAGAAAAGTTTGCGGTGAGGATATTGAGTATATTAGAAGAGTTTGCGGTGAGGATATTGAGTATATTAGAAGAGTTTGCGGTGAAGATATTGTATATTAGAAAAGTTTGCGGTGAGGATATTGAGTATATTAGAAGAGTTTGCGGTGAAGATATTGAGTATATTAGAAAAGTTTGCGGTGAGGATATTGAGTATATTAGAAGAGTTTGCGGTGAGGATATTGAGTATATTAGAAAAGTTTGCGGTGAAGATATTGAGTATATTAGAAAAGTTTGCGGTGAAGATATTGAGTATATTAGAAAAGGTTGCGGTGAGGATATAGGAAAAGGTGCATATGCATATATACGTCTGTGTAGGTCATGACTGTATTGGGCAAATATTATTATTGAGATAGCAACTTGATAAAATAAGATGAAGATATAGTGAACAAATGCAAAGGTTATACATGTTCCGAAGGCAGAAAACTGGCGACAGTGATATTGATATTAGATTAATATGCAGGCATTTGAAGGTTTCTTGTTGATAAGGACGAAGATATATGACTAACATGGAAGTTAAGGTGTCTCTATATAATTTGGAGGGATATATGGCGATCTGGAAGATTTTATAGAGATTAGGATAAATGTATAGTAATGAGTGTTAATGAATGCCTTTATCTGTGATTTTGACGATATATGTGAAATAAGGGGTATATCTATGGGATTGAAAATAGATACAATGTGAGATGTCGTACTTAACACAACACAGGACATTTGGTTACAAGTCTGAGTTGAGCTATCGTGATATCGTAGGAAATCATCAGTGGTTTCAGTAGCTTTCACTTGATTATATAACATTTTAAAGGAAGATTTAAAGTTAATGCAAGGATTGTAAAGGTAATCAGTTAACGACGATAATGAGGAAAGAAGAGCTATTGATGAGGTATCAAGCGAAAAATATATAGAAGGACATTACTCCCCATCTTATCGTTAGCTATATGGTAAGGCTTGAAGGTGAAACAAGACGAAAATATATTAAAGAAATACGATATGGATGTTGACTATCAAGAGATTAATATGGACATTATATAATATGATGTAGTTAGGAAAACACTGATATGAAAGGAGTACAAGTTGAAACTAAATAATGAAGTAAATATTAATGTTTAACCTGTGGAATACATGGTGTGTTTCTTGTCTGTGTGCTGGTGATGATACAGAACGGTAATGGTTGAGTGTTTTAACAGCAAGCTAATATATTTTTTGTATTTTGATTTTCGAGTATAGTGCGTATATTACATATAAAGATAGATATCGTGACTTAAGGTGAGAAATAACAGCGTATTCCTTACACGGCAACTCAGAATCAGATTTATTTCTTGGTGTGGTAACATTTTCACAAGTGATGGATTTTCCAGTGTTTCAAGTGCTTATATCAACATATTACGTGGATCTGAGAGCAGCTATTTCTTATTGCAAGATTAATGCAATCTATATATCAGTACTTCTGAATCCATTGCGTCAGTTCATTTTCGACATCGTGATATTGTGCATGCTTACGGGATGTAATAAATTTTTCTTGTGTTTTCTGTTATTTTGTATGAGACGTCACCCTTATCTGAGATAATGAGATAGTAATTCCTCCATATTTATGTATACACTTAGAAGTTTCACCATGTAATATGCTTTTAATAGTGATGTATTATGACTGCATTGCATACTTGAGTTCCAACTTACTTCTATTGAGAAATTCTGACGACACCTGAACGATGTCTACAGATGCTCTCCTTGATTGTTTCTGTATCTTGTAAGATGTTGATATATATCCTCTGAATAATATTGATATAATTTGGGATAATGAGCTGATTTCTTTTACAATCTATGATATGATATACACTCCTCCTAGTTATGGACATATATATGCATAATACTATGATAAATGTTGTCATAATTCCTCTGAATAACATAGGTATGATTTGAGATTGTGAGTTGATTTTATATGATTAATGCTGTATTTATACTACCTAATGATATATTTTCCTCCTAGTTATAGACATATATTCATATCAAAGTAACGAGTATCGACTGCATTGCCATATCTTTTCCATTACCTTGCTTTGTGTGTTGACATATCTTTTCCACTACTGGTCAATATCATGCTCTCCCTGACCATATATATATATATAGTTAATTATTCTCTCTGCAAAGCCCTTTTGTGAATATTGAGGTGCAGACGCATTTTTCTAATATATGCCTTCTTAGCAGAAAGTATTGGACCCATTGCCCTACATTCCTACGTATATAACATAGCTGGCTGGAGACTTGGATGCTGGCTAGAGGACAGGGGTCTGGCGGGTGCTAACATGCTTCATGGGTGTGGGAAAGTACCGCTATCAGGTGCGCGGTCGCCCAAGCCCTCATCCTTCCTACGGGAGGCATGCACACCCTGCCCACCACCCACCCTTCCCTACATTGAATGCGCGGGACGCGCATTCTGAGGGGATGTTTGTCAGATGCGCACATCATAAGTGAAATATGAAAATATAAGAAACAAGAAATGAAGATATATGGAAGTATGCTAGTTCGCCAGTATGCGGTGTGTAACCGTATCCAGCCATAAAAGAGTAGGAGGGCAGGAGGGTCAAGGAAACATTTAAGGAGGCCGTTTGGCCCAGGGCAGCCCGGGCAGATGTGTCGCCCAGGTCATGTAAACATCCGGTGGTAGTGTTGTCGTCTTGGATGTTGTTCGTACCACACGTGGAGTTCATTTGAGCTTGTACTTGATTGGTGAATGGTACATTCTGAGGGGCGTGTTGTGTGGGTCAAGACACGCCCCATAAGTTCCTGAAGGGAAATTGTAGAGGATTTGAGGCAGAGAGAGAGGAGAGAGGAAGCAGAGAGGACAACCGCGGCTCTAAGCGGGCCACCCTCGGCTGCATAGCTGAGGGCGGCGTTTTGTACTTCATATATAACCAGTAAGTGGAGCTTATAAGTTGCAATGCAGTCTTTGAGGTAAATTAGAATGGAGGAAGAAGCATGATAGGAGGTTTAGGTATTATGTGGTATTAGTTTATTATGGTTTATGTGGTTGTACTTTGGTTCATAATGACGTCGTTATATACTTGCGTTTTCATCTATGAGTAAGGGAATTTGTATACGGCTACCTACGTATGTGCATGTGTGTTGCTCTGACGAATAAGTTACATAACATATTTACTAGTGTGTAATTGTGTACGAAGTTAACGTGGTTCCATGTATGGGTACCAAGAGAAAGAGATTATTTGAGGGAAGTCACTTGTGTGGAGATATCAATATTTGTCATTATATTTCGGTGGTGTTACGTTGTCATTTTGTTGAACGGAGTCTGGTAATTATATGTGTATGGTAATATATTTGGTGGTACGTCATGTGGTTGCTTGCATTCATGTACCAAGTAAAGGTCATCCTTATATACGGGTAGCTGGGAAAAAGGGGTAATATTGTACGTACTACGTATGAGATTTACGGAGAAATAAAGCACCGGGTTCAGATGTTGTAATACGTTATGAAGATATTGTGGATGATGTTTGAAGTGAAATCCGTTTTGATGCGAGAATATCTACGAGATTAATGCAGTTCTTAAGGATGTTTGTAAGAGAAATTGTAATAATTGCAGTGGAGAAGGCAACAGAAAGAGTTGTGATTGTTACTTGTCGGCGCCGTATCGAACACCTTATGTATAGATATTAGTTTTGTTAATTAAAGATAGAAAAACCTTTGACTATTTATAGCCAGTAGCTAGACAATTTGTGCAACGTCGTGCAACAGCTCGGAGCACGACATAGATTTTTGGGATTAGACAATTTTGTTCGCATTAGGAAGGGTCTAGGTAGATCAGAAGATTAATGGCCAGAGTCTTCACTATTTTAACGCCCACACAAGTTTCCGACGCTGTATAAAATCAAATAGCAAGCAGAATAAATACGGAAACACGTCATGGTACTGAAGGGGTTAATGGGAAAAAGAGAATAACATGAGCATTCAGCTACACTTTTAACATGCTTTGAAGAACAGAGGAACATTAGAAATCTAAGGAAGTTGCAAGAGACTGTCAGGGCTACACGTGGCAGTCCCTGTGTGAACAAAACTACCTATATCCACATATCATCCCCATCCATATATTTGTCTAATCTTCTTTTAAAGCTCCCTATTGACTCAACACTAACAACATGATTAATGAGTCCGTCCCATTCATCAACCACTCTGTTAGAAAATCAGTTCCTTCCCACTTCTTTCCTCTCTCAAAACAAAAACAATCGATAACTCGCAGCACTTTCAAACACGATCCTTTGCTTTTAACCGCTTCACTGCGATACGGGACGGCTACAGTAACAGAAATAATGCATCAAATATTGGTGATTATCTGCAAAGGAAATGAAAAGATTTTGCAGTGTCTACTTACTTTAGAAAATGGAGATGGTTTTAGAACAAGAGGAGTTGTCTCAGTGATTACTAATTAAGGAAAGATGCACCAAACAGCAACCAGAGAATGAATGATATGTGTCTGTTATTCCAGATCACATTTATTGATGACTTTAAACATTTCACAACACTGTCTTTTTGTCTTTTGACATGAAAATATCAATATTTTAAAAGGCAAACTCTGCGGAAATATAATTCCAGGGCAGGCGTCCACAGATTGATATCTCGCTGCACCTCCCCTTTGTGGACAGACAGACTTCAAATGCAGTGCAAACTTGCTTTGATAGACGGCGTCCTTTGAGGTACGCACGAGGTGAGTCGTGGCCGGTGACAGTCAAAGGATTCAAGCCAAACGCCCTTTCCAGTCCCCCAATCCCACCCCACGCCCGCGCTGATGTACCGCAGTGCGTAACTCGCGGAATGAAGGTTGCGAGTTTCATGATCACTGCTTCCTCTTAAGACCGTGTTTTGAAATGTTTCAGAGACTGATCTCGATTGGGACAGAATCTTGTGGAAGTTGTTATGTATTTTCAAAAGTAAAAGTATGCTCCAGTAAAAGTTATTGTGATTTGCTCTAGTCGAAAACATTATTGTTTTCAAGGGTAACAAAATTCTAATATGAGCTTTTTTTCGGTTTTAAAGGTTAAAAGAATATATACTTCAGTAGAGGATACTGTGGTTTTGAAACAGAACAATAAAATCTAAAAGAAAGTATTGTGGTTTTCAAGTGTAGCAACATACTAGTTGAGGTTATTCAAGTTTTCGAGAGTAGTAGCAGACTCTATGGGAAGTTATTGTGCATTACAAGCGTAGTGATATTCTCCAGTAGAAGTCTTTGTAGCTTTCACCTGTAAAATTAGTTCTAATAGAAATTAACGTGGGTTTTGAGGATAGTTTTAGAATTTTAGTGATAGTTTGCTAAGGATTTTGATTAACATTTACATATAAAAAAAATATGACCAGACTTTTAAGAGGCAATAGTGAAAAAATCAGATTTCTTAACAGAATTTCACTGATAACTTGACCTGGACTGTTCATCGTCGGCCAAAAGAAAAATTAAGTACTACGTTTTTTCCATCTCACAAACCTTTCATTAGCCACCGTTTTTTTTTTTTTTTTATACCATGTGGGCTTTTCACGGGCATTTATGGGCTAAAGGGGGTAATTTTTGGGGTACCTCCTATCTCAAAGTCCACTCGCTAGGAAACCGTTGCCCTGAGTGAGGAAACCCAACCTACACTCGTGGACAGCATTCGAACCCGTGCACTTGGAGACCCCTCGGACCCCAAAGCACGCATGGTTCCACTGTACCACGGCGGCCACCTGATCTTCATTGTCCGTAAGCGTCACTCCCTCCAGTCCTATACAATTTCTACGATCCCTGACATTCCAACTCCAACTCGTCTTCATTGTTCAGTTCTTTTCTCACGATTCTCATTTAATTTCTAATCCTGCACTCTCTGTCTTCAAAGTTCCTATCTTTTCAGCCCCGCAACTTATTTTCATCACTCATTTTCTTCTCTTCAGTCTTGTATACTCGTTAATAGTCCCACATAATCAACTGTCTTCATTTTCCTCGTCTTCAGTCAACCCTATACTCATTTGTTCTTGATCATCCACCTCCATCTCTTAACCCCTTCAGTACCATAACGCGTTTCCATATTCGGTATACTTACTATTTGGTGACTTTATACAACTTCAAAAACTCAAGTGGGGGATTGAAATAGTGAAGACTCTAGCCATTAATCTTCTCACCTCCATAGACCCTTCCTAATGTCAATTAAATGGTCTGCTCGTAAACAAATCTCAAGGTAAAAATGTGACTCAGTATTTAAGAGGATAAATGCATCAATCTCACTTACTCCTCAACTCTCAATCAAGTAATTTCACTCCCATATAACCATTGGCAAGTCCCATAACCTCGCCTCTTCAGCTCTTTCACTCTCTAGTCCTACAAGGTTTCCAGTTCCACAGTCTCCTCGTCAGCCCGCACCAAACGTTCGCTCTCTCCTTTCGCTCATAAAACGCCCCGCGGCTCTCTCTTTGCCTTGCTAGAATATTAATTGGTTGCAAGTTAAATGAGGTTGGAATTATCGGCAGCCCTTTCAGTATGGTATTTGTACAGTGGTAAAGGTGAATTGGTGCGTGTGTGTGTGTGTGTGTGTGTGTGTGTGTGTGTGTGTGTGTGAGAGAGAGAGAGAGAGAGAGAGAGAGAAGGAAAAATGGGAAAAACAATAAACAAATGAAAAGAAAAAAGAGTGAGGACAGATATAAAAGGACAAAAGTGAATTGGTGTGTGTGTGTGTGTGTGTGTGTGTGTGTGTGTGTGTGTGTGTGTGTGTGTGTGTGTGTGTGTGTGTGTGTGTTCAATATAATTTTTGGGTTCTTTATTGCAGTGTATTTAGAAGTGTTTGTCCGTAATGCGTTTTGTGTGTTGGTTATGGGGTGCGAGAGCTAATGTGGGTTTACTGCGTTTGTGATGTGGTTGAAGTCTGGTTGTGTTGTGTGGATACAGGGGGGAAGAGAAGAACTGGAGGAGACGACTCGAATGCATAACTTCATAGAAACTGTTTTAGCAAGAGATAAGATGTGAAGTTTCCAATTTAGAATATAAGTAAAGGATGGAGCAAGGAGGTTCAGTGTAGAAGAGGTGGACAGTTGAGTGGCATTGAAAAAGAGGATAGTTGTCTGAAGGTTGTGTCGAGTTGATAGATGGAGGAATTGAGTTTTTGAGGCATTGAACACCACTAATTTTTCTCTGCCACAATCAGAAATTCAAGAAGGATCAAACGTCAGGCGTTCTGTAGCGTCCCTAGGTGATCTGTTTTCTTCCTGAAGGGTTGATCGCCTCTGAAAAGACGTGGGAAATTGAAGGCTGGTATTATCAACTTAAGAGTGGATAGGACAAGAAGTTTGGTTTAAAAGATCATTGATAATTAATAGGAAGTGAGTGGATGATATGACAGTACCCTGAAGAACACCGCTGTTAATAGATTAGGAGAAGAACAGAGGCCGTCTGCCACAGCACCAATAGAACGGTCGCAGAAGAAACTTGATATGAAGTTGCAGAGAGAGAAGGATAGAAACCGTAGGAGGATTGTTTTCCAGATAAATATTTGTGCCAGGCTCTCTATAAAGCTTTTAATATGTCTAGGAAAACCGCAAAAGTTTCACGATGACAAAGATTCAGTAAGGAAACCCAGATGATCACCAGTAGGGCAGCCTTGAAAGAAGTTATACTGGCGATCAGATAGAAGATAGTGAAGTGAGAGACGTTTAGAATCTTTATGTTGCGAATAGAGTAAAAAATTTTAAATAGGTATGGCTGTGTTGGGGTTCAGATGTGGTTGCTTTGGTGCAGACGGCAATGTGTGTTGGTGTGGTGCGGCACGAGGGCTCCAAGAATCGCTGCCATCACATTACCATATTACTGTAGTGACCCGTGAAAATTAAACCACTAACTGGATCTCGTTTTCTCCCGCAATTCCAGTTGATGCTTCGTGGCTGTTTACACACACACACACACACACACACACACACACACACACACACACACACACACACACACACACACACACACACCAGTTCATTTTATTCTTCTTTTATCTTGTTTCTACTTTTCGTTATTGTTTTCCACCTCTCTCTCTCTCTCTCTCTCTCTCTCTCTCTCTCTCTCTCTCTCTCTCTCTCTGGTAGCAACATCGCAAACAAACAAGGATAAAATAGACCGTGTTCATCCTTTGTGTTCCTTTAGGCTTGTGGAGGGGCAGGTGGATGCTCAGGTCGCCCATAGATGAAAGAGTCAGTGTTAGCGGCGCCACTGCATCACCAGGACAACCAGCTCCACATCACGCCACTCCTCTCGCTGTCCCTTTGTTCCATACCAAGACGAGACCGTGTCACATCTCTCCTTAGTCTTTCTGAAGCTTGTCGTTATCTCTCTCTCTCTCTCTCTCTCTCTCTCTCTCTCTCTCTCTCTCTCTCTCTCTCTCTCTCTCTCTCTCTCTCTCTCTCTCTCTCTCTCTCTCTCTCTCTCTCTCTCTCTCTCTGATGATGCTTTTCTTGTTGCTCTCTGTGAGTTAGTCGATCAGTGAGTCAGTCCAGTCATTTAAAGTCAAATCAGTCAAGCTCTCTCTCTCTCTCTCTCTCTCTCTCTCTCTCTCTCTCTCTCTCTCTCTCTCTCTCTCTCTCTCTCTCTCTCTCTCTCTCTCTCTCTCTCTCTCTCTCTCTCTCTCTCTCATCCTTCCGTCTCCCATCCTCCGTCCGTCTCTCATCCAGTCCTCCATCGTTCCTAATCTTCGCTTTAGCTTTACCTCTCCCCGGCCGCCCTCCGCAACTCGTGTGGCCTGTCTGTCTCCAGCAACCCCCGCCAGATGTAATCGGATCATTGCACGACGCACTGCACCTGTGGCGGTCCCCTAATTGACCGCAGTGAGTCTAGTGTTCCCTGTCGCGTAGTGCCGAGGCGACCCGACGCTTCCTGTGTGTAGGGGAGGGTGATAAGAGGGAGTATTGAAGGCTGGTTCGATTGTATTGGTTTGGTTTGGTTTGAGTGTGGTTACGATGGGTTAGGTTAGCTCAGGATTGGTTGTGTTTGGTTTGGTTGGCTCTCTTCAGGTTAATGGTATGTTAGGTTAGGTTGGGTTAAGTTGGGTTGGGTTGGGTTGAGTTAGATTAGATTAGGTTGAGTTTGGTCAGGTTAGGTTAGGTTAGGTGAGGTTAGGTAAGGTTAGGCAAGGTTTGGTTGGGTTAGATTAGGTTAGGTTAGATTAGGTTAGGTTAAGGTTTGGTTAAGTTTTGGTTAAGATTGGCTTCATTAAGATGGTTGTTTCCTGCCTGATGGGGAATGATGATCTGAGATATGGTTGGGTTAAATTAATGTGATGCTAGAAATGCTTGATGTGGATGCAGCTTGACAGTGACGAGGCGTGGTCGCGTCAAGATGAGTGTGTGAAGAGAAGGATGGTGGGGAAGGATCCACTTATAGTCAGGAAAAAGAGAGGAGGCTTATGGATACCGGGAAGAATGACAGGCACGTAAGGGCTTGACTGAGGAAGATGTACGTAGATGACGAGCAAGTTGAAAGGTCCCGAGAAATTTTAGACGTGGGTTAGACTGGAAAGATTACGTTGAGGTTACGTTATAAAATGTTAGCTTACTGGTGCTTATCACGGAGAAAAATCAGATTTTAGATGAAACTTTAATGGAAAAAAAATCTAAAATAAGAAATGGAGGCTAGTAAAAATGAAGGCTCGTAAAGTTACTAGCATTTTTAAGAGTTATTTCTTTCAGTTACAGCCCCTTCAAAGCCACATGACGCCGTGAGCGCTAAATTTACCACCGAGTATTAACCACGACCCAGAAAAGTTTTTAACGTGAGTTATAACGCTGGGAGAACCAAAGTGTAAGTTACTGATCAATACAGCGAAACAGAACACTGCCTTACTTATCCAAGAACCACAAAAAATCTGTAATGCAGTAACGGAAAACAAAATATGCCAGTGAATTAAGAAAAATTACACTGCTATACGACACAAAAGACTCGAAATGGCAACTCAGCGCAATCAAAGAGTTAAAATCACGAAACAAAACAGTACTTTCCTCACCCACGAGCTAAACACTCCTTTAATTCAGTAACAGAAGGCACAGAATGCATAAGTACACGTTCCAAGAGACTCCAGATGGTGGCGAAGCATCGAGGTGGCATTATTCTACTAACCTTCATCGAGAACTAAAGAAAAAAAGAAAAAAACGCATAAACCAAGAACAGAAAACACAGATTACACGAGTATACGCCACAAAAGGTCTCGGAATGGTCGCGTATTTGGGGACAGTCCAAAATAAACACGCGATTTCGGATATAATAGAGATGGACTCGTGTTTGTTTTTAATTTCTTCCCCCTTTGCCTTGCCTTTACGTTCCAGCTTCCCTTCCGATAAAACAACACTGACGGAGGAAAGTGAGCGGGGCGGGAAGTGGTTCTGCTGTTTGAAGGCTCTTACGGTTTATTTCCCTTATTTCTCCTCCTTCATTACTCGCTACTTGCTCCTCTATCATTTATTCATGTGTCCTTCCGATAAAACAACACTGACGGAGGAAAGTCGGAAAGTGGTTCTGCTGTTTCCTTCGGTTTATTTCCCTTATTTCTCCTCCTTCATTACTCGCTACTTGCTCCTCTATCATTTATTCAGCTTCTTTTTCCAGTGTCCCTTTCGATAAAACAACACTGACGAAGGAAAGTGAGCGGGGCGGAAAGTGGCGGTGCTGTTTGAAGGCTCTTATGGTGTATTTCCCTTATACTCCTCCTCCATGACTCGCTACTTGTTCCTGTCATTTATTCACTTTTTTTTCCAGTGTCCCTTCCGATAAAACAACACTGACGAAGGAAAGTGAGCGGGGCGGAAAGTGGCGGTGCTGTTTGAAGGCTCTTATGGTGTACTTCTCTTATTTCTCCTCCTTCATGACTCGCTTCTTGCTCCTCTGTCATTTATTCAGCTTCTTTTTCCTGTTTCCCTTTCGATAAAACAACACTTCCCTTAGTTCTCTTCCTCTTCCTCCTCCTCCTCCTCCTTCTTCATGACTCGCTTCTTCCTCCTCTGCCATTTATTCAGCTTTTTTTTTTCATTTGTATAAGTCAGTAAGAAATATTTGGAGTAGATTAACTTGTGTCCCCTCAAGGTAGTTTTTTTTTTTTTTCCTCCGATTTTTTTCGGTTCTTGTGACTCTGTTGTTGGTTTTTCATTTGTTCTTTTTTTTTCAATTGTGTGTCAGGAAGAATTTTTTTGAAGTAGACAAACCGGTTCCATTTCAACATTTCAAGGCATGGTCATGTTTTTTTCTTTTTTTTTATCCCCATGTGTTTTTTTTATTGTTATGTCTTGCGTTGTTATTTTTTCATTTATTAATTCATGTTGTTTTCATTGTGAGTAGTAAATAGTTGTGGCTGACTTTTTTTAATCGATTTTTTCAATATTTGTGGGTTAAGTTGTTTTTTTTATTTATTTATTCATGTCATATTAGTGTGTGTGTGTGTTTGTGTGTGTGCGCGAGGAGAAAATAGTTGTAGCTCACCAGGCCTGTTCTCAAAGCGCACTTTTGACTTTTTATTTATTTATCATTTGTTTTTTCTTATGTACGAATGAATAAAAAGATCTTCAAGTGGCTTACCTAACTCTCCCTCAAGACATGCCCCTTCTATTGACTTTTCATCTATTTGTGTATTTACTTTTCACATTTGGATGAGACAAACACTGGTGAGGAATATTAAAGGTATTCATAATCAATTACAGCAGGCTTGGCTGACCTCCCGAGGGCCATAACATTGATTTTTGTCGCTGTATTATTCCTTCATATATATATCTATACTTGTAAATGAGAGTAGCCAACGATTACTGAAATAAAAAAATAAGTGGAAACTTTTATTTCTGATTGTGTTAAAATGTTGAATAGGAGAGAGTTCCAAATGAGTCCGTTTCTTCAGTTTAGCTTCCCTAATGACACAATGCTAGCAACTTCATTTTCAAGTATTCCATTCATCTAATACTGCTTGAAAACTCTCTGAAAACGGGGAAGTAGGAATAAAAGAAAGCGATGAAAGCGTCAACATAATAGTTAATTCTTACATTATTTACACAATCCCCCAAAAAATATACAGACTTAACCACTTCAACACTGGGACGCAATTTAACCATGAGTTTTGGGTACGATTAGACGATTTTATTAACATTAGGAAGGGTCTATGGAAGTCAAATGATTAATGGCCAGAGTCTTCACTATTTTTAACCTCACATAAGTTTCTGAAGTTGTATAGAATCACCAGATAGTAACCAGAATATATATGAAAACATGTCATGGTACTGAAGAAGTTAAACCAAGTAGCAAATCACGTGAACTATATGCCATTGAAACTAATGTAAGAATAAAGGTAATGGTGACTCTCGCACTTTTAAGATGAATAGAATAAAGCCGAGAACAATTAAAAGTCATGTGGACCATTTAAAACAATTGGGAGAGTAAAGATAATGCCCAACTCTCACTTTAATAAGATAGAAGATAAATGAGACCAGGTAGAGTCATTTCAGCCATATATCAGTAAAGTGACTGAGAGAGTGGCGATAGTAGGTAACTGGTGCATTAGTAAGGTGGATAGACTAGGAGGAAAAGTGGATGTGAGGTCGAATTTCTGAGGCTGACGTAAGAATACCATATGCAAGCTTTCTCTCTGTTTTGCACCACAGGTCAGGCAAAATTATTCGTGCATAGTTACTGTGGTCAAGGTTTTGCTGTGTGGAAATTCCTGTTTGTGATGATACTGCTTTCATTTCCACACTCTCTCTCTCTCTCTCTCTCTCTCTCTCTCTCTCTCTCTCTCTCTCTCTCTCTCTCTCTCTCTCTCTCTCTCTCTCTCTCTCTAGTGCGTGCGCGCTTGCTTTTCACAATTTAGTATGTTTTATGAATATTACATGTACGTGTACTTTCCTAAGTGCGTGCGTAAACACACACACACACACACACACACACACACACACACACACACACACACACACACACACACACACACACACACACACACACACACACACACACACACACACACACACACACACACACACACACACACACACACACACACACACACACACACACACACACACACACACACACACACACACACAAAAGCACAGGCACACACTCTCTCTCGCACACTTCATGATCAGCTGTCACTCACCCCCACAAAGCCGCAGACGATAAGGGCAGCGCACCTAAAGCTGATGGCTCTGATCAGCTGTGCCATCACCGGCAAAATTTGCACGCTCCCGCCCAGACTCCCGCCCAGAATGACCATGATGCTAAATTTACACCTCCATTAGTAGTGACTGTGTGTGTGTGTGTGTGTGTGTGTGTGTGTGTGTGTGTGTGTGAAAGAAAGAGAGAGAGAGAGAGAGAGAGAGAGAGAGAGAGAGAGAGAGAGAGAGAGAGAGAGGGAGTGGGAGGAAATGTGTGTTTATACAGTTCAGAAAATTTATGGTGAAATCATATTCTGGTTTCTTATTTTTGCTCTCATATTGTATGCGCCTGTGTGTGTGGCAGAGAGAGAGAGAGAGAGAGAGAGAGAGAGAGAGAGAGAGAGAGAGAGAGAGAGAGAGAGAGAGAGAGAGAGACAGAGAGACAGAGAGACAGAATCATCTAGACACACTTAAAAAAAACTAGAAGTGATAACGTTAAACACACCGAATAAAATAAAACTGCAGATAGTTTACGGTTGAAATATCTTGACGTGAACTCTGGAAAAAAATGATATTAGGGAAAGTGGCAATGGAAGATAACTTACGAGTATTAGTATGTGGTGGCGGCGGCGATGGTGGTAGTGGTGGTGATGGTGGTGGAAGTGGTGGTGGTGGTGTTGTGGAGACAGAGTGTGGGTTTCGCATTAAAATATTTGGTGTCACCGTTTTTTCTTTCCTCCGAAGTTTAAACCAAAAATGGATTTGTGGACAATAGCTGGAAACAAGAGAGAGAGAGAGAGAGAGAGAGAGAGAGAGAGAGAGAGAGAGAGAGAGAGAGAGAGAGAGAGAGAGAGAGAAATGCGTATGAAGATTATATAAATATTGTAACCTTATCCCCATTAGCTGGATGAGAACGAGAGAGAGAGAGAGAGAGAGAGAGAGAGAGAGAGAGAGAGAGAGAGAGAGAGAGAGAGAGACAGACAGACAGACAGAAAGAAAGGGAAACACAGTATGCGAGAGAGAGAAACATTGTATGCACTTTACCTAAAAATACTAACCTTATTCCCACCTTTTTAGAAGAATGTACTACGTTGAAAGTGATATAAAATACACAACACACACACACACACACACACACACACACACACACACACACACACACACACACACACACACACACACACACACACACACACACACACATGGAGCACAGTAACACGCAGGCACGCTGGAGTACTTAGGGAAATGCGCCGTTGTTTCTATATTCCCTAGCTATGCCTCGTTCGCTATTGAGTTACTTACTGTACGTTCTGGAAATGACCCAAACAAAACCTGCTTATTTAATTTTTTAACGTGGTTGAATATGTACAACGCTTCCATTTCGCACGATATTCCGGATTCCATTTACTATATTGTACACTTCCCAAAGAACTGGTGTCATATCGTACACTAAGCCAAGTCATTCATGTCATATTGCATAAAAAAATAGGTAGATATGCGATTTTTTTTCAGATTACTAATAAATGTGTTGAGAGAGAGAGAGAGAGAGAGAGAGAGAGAGAGAGAGAGAGAGAGAGAGAGAGAGAGAGAGAGAGAGAGAGACAGACAGACAGACAGACAGACAGACAGACAGACAGACAGACAGACAGACAGACAGACAGACAGAGACAGAGACAGAGATGAAGAAATAAATAAAACCACCATACAACTGCCTCAATCTATTACATAACCAGCTCTTTACAATCTTTACTGAACTCAATAAGAAACACTCCATTAGTCCATATTCAATTTACAGACATAAGATTGACCAGGCGTTTTGGCAACCTACCTTTGTGAATGGCAACTGAGCGTATTATTAATTGTCTGGCTCGTAAAAAATGCAGGAAATGTGAGTGTGCTTCTATTACACATGTTATTGAAGTAAAAATGTGCCGGGAGTGTAAGTGCCCGTCCATTTCACGTGTTTCTGGAGCGTGAAAGTGTCTGGCATGTGAGTGGCCTTGTGTTAAATGCCATTGGTGGATTGTTATTAGTATTGTGGTGGTGATGGTCGTGGTAGTGGTGGTGGTGGTGGTGGTGGTGGTGGTGGTAGTAGTATTATGTAGTGGGGGTGGTAGTCTATTTTGTTGTATTTGAAGAGTATCGAAATGTCTGGAATGTAAATGAGGGATAGTGTTATTGTTTTTGTTGTTGTTGTTGTTGTTGTTGTTGTTGTTGTTGCTGAGGTTTCTAAGTTTTATTATATTTGTTCACCATGAAAGTGTCAATGGTGTGCTCATTAGATTTTTGTGAATATATCAGTGTTTGGCCATTAAAACTATTATTATTACTGCCACTGTATTAGTTATGGTTGTTTTTATTGCATTCGTGGAGTGTAAATATGTGTGAGACGTAAATAAGTTTGTAGTTAGTAGAATTGTTAAGTTATTATTGTTGTTGATGTTATCATTATTATTATTGATGTTACTATTATTATTATTATTATTATTATTATTATTATTATTATTATTATTATTATTATCATTATTATTGTTGTTGTTGTTGTTGTTGTTGTTGTTATTGCTGTGCTTTTTAAGAATATTTTTGGAGCAGAAGCGTATCAGGAATATAATTGGGTTTATTTTTTTTTTTTTATATATACGTTCATATTTGCAAAACATAAAAATGGGATGTAATTGGCATCTGTTATGTGTTGCTTTAATGGATTACTGTCATTGTTTTCGTTGGCCCTTTCTTTGTTGTTGATGATGTTGTTGCCATTATTATTGTCATTGCTGTTGTTGTTGGTATATTTTTCTCACGTTTGAACAACATAAAAGTGTCTGGAGTATAATTGAGTTTGTGGTATATGTTGTTATTGTCGCATCATTATTACAGTTATTGTTGCAGGACTTCAATACAGTCCACTCCTAGAATATAAAAGCATCACAGGACAGTAAGCGGATTTCCATTATAGACGACCACTGCTGGACCATTGTTGCTATTATCACTATAGGCAGCGTTACCATTATATATTCCTGGAAGCTTAAAACTGACGGGAACGAAATAGAAAATAGAAAAAAGGCAAATCCACCCCTCCCCCAAAAAAAAAAAAAAACTGATAGAAAAAATAAGAAATAGAAAAGTGGCAAAAAATAAAGAAAAATTGTATGCGTAACGAAATAGGAAATATATAAGAAAAATGATAAAGATAAAAGAAAATAATGTATGCGTAGCTAGTATGGATTTATATGGGTGTGATTAAAATTGAAGACCATTGTTGTTATTATCATTGGTGGCAGCGTTACCATTATATATTCCTGGAAGCTCAAAACTGACGGGAACGAAATAGAAAAAAAAAAAAAAAATGGCAAAAAAAGAAAGGAAAAAAATGAATGCGTAACGAAATAAGAAATAGATAAAAAATGACAAAATTAAAAGAAAAAAATGTATGTGTAGATAATATGGAGTTAAATTGGTGTAATTAAAATTGGTCCTAGTTTGCATTATCATCACTGTATCGTCCTTACCATCGCCACCGCTGTACTGTCACTGGTCACGTGGTTTGCAGCAGCGGTGAAGTGCACTGGGCTGTGACACTCAGGGGGGGACGAAAATGAAAAAAAAAACGACCCACTTCATTACCAGTTTCCATGAAGATAATAATATGCATCAGCTTGTTTGTCAGGCTTGCTTTGTGCTCGTTATTTTTCTTATTGTTGCCCTTACTATCGCCACCGCTGTTCTGTTGCTGGTCACGTGGTTTGCAGCAGCGGTGAAGTGGTGCCGTCCTGAGTGCATTGGGCTGTGACACTCAGTCGGGAACGATTTTTTTTCTTTTCTTTTTTTTTCATTCAAGAGGGGAAAGCTGGCAAAGAGCAACAAGAATTTTTAAAAAGTCCATTTGTTTGCCAGTTTCCATGAAGATGATGAGATGTACTAGATTGTTGGCCAGTCTTCCTTTGTGCTCGTTATTATTATTATTATTATTATTATTATTATTATTATTATTATTATTATTATTGTTGTTGTTGTTGTTGTTGTTGTTGTTGTTGTTGTTGTTGTTGTTCTCTTTGGTGTTGGTGGTGATGGTCGTAATATTCCATCCTTTTGTCTATTGATTTTTTTTACCTAATTGTTTATTGATTTATTTGCTTGTTTCTTCTTATTTTTAAGTGTGGAGAAACCCTGCTAAACTGTCCTTCCCCCGAAAGTAGCAAAAAAAAAAAAAAAAAAGAAGGTAACAAAAAAGGAAAACAAGAACATCATTAAAGTCACGAACATGAAAAAAACAAAAACAAAAAAGACAACTGAGCAACAAAGAACGGAAATAAGAAAACGAATGATAAGAACTAGAATAGAAAAGAAAGCATAATACAATAAATAAGAACGAGAATTTACAAAAGCAAGAAAAAAAAACCAAGGACAAGAAAAATATAACCAAGAACACTAAAACACAAAAAGAACAAGAACAACAATAGGAAGAATAAAACACACACAAAACGAAGGAAACAAAAGGTGTGTGTAGGTGTATAAGAGCGTTTAAGTGATATTAGCAGGTACTGTATGAAAAACCAAGTATATGTCATTATCAAAGGAGTGAACCTGTTGTGTCGTCTATATTCATTCTGCTTACTATTTGGCGATTCTATACAGCTTCAGAAACTCACATAGGTGATTAGAATAGCTAAAACTTTGGCCATTAATCTTCCGACCTCCATAATGCAAGTGCTTAAAATCTCAGCTTTATTAAGAGTCACTCATAAGATTAGCTGGTCCTAGGTTGGTACATAGTGAACACCGTGCATTGTGAACCGAAATGAGTAATCGCTTGTTTTGTTGCTTCAAAAGAGACACAGATGAATGTTCTAAGGATACCATACTCGAAGTTTAAGGTGTGTGTGTGTGTGTGTGTGTGTGTGTGTGTGTGTGTGTGTGTGTGTGTGTGTGTGTGTGTGTGTGTGTGTGTGTGTGTGTGTGTGTGTGTAAAGTGTGCACAGCAGATTTGTACGTGACTGTGAACTTGATACTGTAAGTGACAGATTTGTACGTGAGTGTACGGACTACTTCATACGTGACAAATTTGCACGTGAATGTAGTTAACTCTTTATGAGTGTGTGTGACAAACTATGAATGGCAATTTACGTACCAGATTTGCATGAAAATGTGCCTGACAGACTCTTGCGTAAGTGTAAGTGACAGTCCGTGACAGTGAGCGTCAGTGTGCATGGCAATAAACGTATCAGCGTATGTGTGTATGTACGTGACAATGAAAAGGACAGATAAAAGTATATAGGATAAAAAAATAAAAAAAAGATAGAAGAAAATAAAAGCACCACAAATACTTTGAAGCGATAACGGCAACTTCGGCTATTTACAAAAGTCATAAACAACACAAGATAAGGCAGAAAATATGAGAACTTAACCAGCGGGATGAGGGAGGCGAAGTGAGGGTAAGGTGAGGCACGAGGCGCGGAACTCATGTAAGGTTAGACTCTTATTCTTCACGCTTTGTTTTCTCATAAGATTATTAAGGAAAAAAGGAAAAGAACTCAGATGTTATTAGTGCTTACCTCATTGATGGAGAATACATGTTAAGCTCCTTTTATTGGAGAAAGAATGTTCAACTGTCACTACGATCATGAAAGCGTCCATAACTCTTTCAATACCATGACGTGTTTCCATATTCATTCCCATCATTATTTGGTTTTATACAGCTTCAGAAACTCATGTGTGGGGATTAAAATAGTGAAGACTGGCCATTAATCGTCTGACCTCCATAGACCCTTCCTATGTTAATAAAATGGTCTAATCGTACATAATTCTCCAAGCTAAGAATGTGTCCCAGTATTGAAGGTGTTAAACACTAATAAAACCTGTTAAAAAATATTGAATTTTTCTAGTATCACTAAAGTTACGCGAATATCCTTACAGCTTCTCATAGTTTTCACGGCGTTTCATATCAATAGTACCTTCTGAATTCACCTCATAGTAGAGTCCTCCAAAACACTTGAAAATCCACAGAACTTCCACTATAACCTGTTAAAAATGTTGAATGCTTTTATCTGCCACTAGTATCATGAAAGAAACACTTAAAAAAACCCACATAACTTCTATCATGTTGAAAGTGTAGAATCTTACTTTAACTTCTACTAGAAATGCGGAACCATGTTTGGTAACCGTCATACTTTTCACCACAAACTGTTGATATAGTCGGATCATAATTAGCACAGACCAGAAGCATACAAATACCCATTAACCCTTTCAGTATTGGGACACATTTTTACCTTGAGATTTTTATACGATTTGACCATTTTATCGACATTAGCAAGGGTCTATGGAGGTCAGAAGATTAATGGCCACAGTCTTCACTATTCTAACCCCCACATAATTTTCTGAAGCTGTATAAAATCACCAAATTTTAACCAGAATAAATATGGAAACGTGTCATGGTACATAAGGGTTTAAAATCAACAACTTTTACAACTACACGTAAAGAGTAAAATCCTGGCTCAACTAACGTTAGAAATATGAAAACGCCCTTAAAAAATCTTCATCGTTTCAATTACGTCGTATATAAAAAGTAAAAGTCCTGTATTTCCTCTTACTAAAATCACGAACACACCGTTTAATACCACCACCATATACAAAAGCCTGTTAACCATTCAGCGCCATGACACGTTTCCATATTCATTCTGCTTACTATATGATGACTTTATACACCTTCACAAACTTATGTGGGGGATTGAAATAGTGAAGACTGTGGCCATTAATCTTCAGTACTATGACGCGTTTCCACATTCATATTGCTTACTATTTAGTAATTTAATACACCTTCACAAACTTATGTGGGGGATTAAAATAGTGAAGAATGGCCATTAATCTCTTGACCTCCATAGACCCTTCCTAATGTCAATAAAATCGTCTAATCACACACAAAACTCAAGGTAAAAATGCGTCCCAGTACTGAAGAGGTTAGAAAAGGTGCAGAACGATCACTGAACCATCACAAAACCATCCAATAAAACCACAACAATATTCACTAAAACCTGTTAACAAGTAGTTGGAGATACGAGAACTCAGAACACGACGCACAAAAAAACATCAGAAATTGGGAGTGACACAGCATTCGAGTAACACGGGAAGGGAAAATCTTAATGGGAGAAACAGACCAGCAAGGAAATGGAAAGTCTTGTAAACATGAGAAAATATACGAATTCATGGTGGCGTGGAAGCTATTAGGGAGAACACGCCGGGGCAGAGATGGACGCCCTTATAAACAAAAGAAAATATAGATGTCAGGAAACCATTAGAAGGAGAAACATACCGGAGAGTGAGATGGACACGTTAATAAAGTAGGAAATGAAATAAATCCAATGAAAGGGGAAGGTTGCACAAGAAGAATGCTGTGTAATAAAAGGAGTAAGTGGGACAGGGAGAGATAAAGTGCTAGAGAGAGAGAGAGAGAGAGAGAGAGAGAGAGAGAGAGAGAGAGAGATAAGAGACCAAATGAATGACGAAATGGAAGGAGCAAGAGAGAGAGAGAGAGAGAGAGACATGTAGATAGCTAGACAGATGCACACACACAGACAGACTGACAGACAGACAGAGAAAGCGAAAAACCCTGCGTAAGTAAAAGACCAAATTGAATGACGAAATGAAGAAAGTTTGTCAGGTGTTCGTCGGGGACACGGGGGTCTTCTCACCTTCTCTAATTAGAAAGTCTGCGTCGCCTTCCACTCCGCGCTGGAAGTGTTAACGAGGCGACGAGGTGATGGCAAGATAGTGTGGGGCTTCAGGGGCCTTAATGCCTTGGCCCCTTCACCCTCACAATATATTTTTTTTGTATATTTTTTAGAGTGAAGTGTTGGCGTCATATCCAGACATCTGCCCGATCCCACGCTCACCACCTTATCCACTACGCCACCGCTTCCCTATTCATATACGATTCTCATCCCTCAGTCCCTTTACATCTTCTTCAATGCCTCTCATCCTTTGCATTTGTACCGCATTTCCATCACCCTCTGTCTTGCCCTTGATCTTCTTCCCTCTATTGGTTTCCTCTCGGCTCCTTTTAATAGGTTTCTTGTCTTCTCTTCTTACTACGAGGCTAAATAATCTCCTCTTTTATCTTCTTATCACTTTCGTAATGAATGACACTAAAAGAACGGTACAAAATCCTTTAAGTCAGTTATCAGAGCTGGGGAAGTAGGGAATAGATTAATTATCCAGTGTTGAGCTCAAGTGGTGTTGTGTAAGGGATGTGCAACTGTAAGAAAGGCCTCAGAAGGGTTTGTGAGTCAGGAAACAGACCAAATAGCAATCAGCTGTTTAGACACTTCAATTTTATATCTTTGTTCTTTTGCTTTAGGGACAAACGCCTCATTGGGCACTTTTCAATTATCTGTGTACCCTTTGGCCATTACACCTCTTACATATGATAAACCTTAAATTCCTAATGATAACGTAACATTTTGATTAACTTATTATTTTACTGAGTGTTAAATAAAACCACAGATGCTGAATTACTTAAACTTGCTAGCCGTTCTAAATGCTTTTAGGAAACACTTTAGAATTCTTTTGCGCTTCTGTAAGCCGTGTTGCATCTGATCTGAATGTCATGTACTGTTATGTTTGAATTTCCATACTTGTGAACGTTTAACCCCTTCAGTACCATGACACGTTTTCACAGTTATTCTGGTTACTGTTTGTTGATATTATACGGCTTCAAAAACTTATGTGGGGATTGAATATAGTGAAGGCTCTGGCCATTGATCTTCTGTCCTCCATAAAACCCTTCCTAATGTCAAAAAAATCATGTAATCGTACCCGAAACTCATAATAAAATGCGTCCCATTACTGAAGAGGTAAATACACAGAGAAGAGGAAGGTGGAGTGTCAAAGCACGGATACTATAGCACTGAAACTATTACTACTCAGTAACCCGAAGCCCTAATCATATAAAGTGAAGCATTGTTCTCTAAGATTTATTCAATTTGATTTGTCTATTTATCTATACTTTTTACTATTACTTATTTGGTGGAAGAAAAAAAAAGGATAGTTTGATGTACTTGAGAAAACGGTACTCTGTCATTCCTGTCACTGGTAAACTGGTAAACTCTGAAACTCTCCTTTTGGTTCTGTATTTCTTCGTGCCTGTGAGGTGAACTGTTTCAAGAGGGAGTGTATAAAGACTTCTGAAACTATATTAGCTGATTTTCCAGGGTCTTCTCCTTTTTTTATAAGCAGTTTGCTATAGGTACAGGATTCTAAGCTGGCTTTTGAAACTTTTTTGCTCTTGCTCGACTTCCCTGACGTAAAAAAATAATAAACCTATTGTCTTTTTTTTTTTTTTTTTTTGCTATTCTGGAGTGGCAATATGGGCATTTTTTTTATTTTTTATTTAAGCCGTTTTTCCCTTTGTCAACTCTCACTGATCCGTAGTAGTTTTCTATAGGTACATGATTCTTAGATGACTTTTGATACTTTTTTTTGTCCCTGTCTAACCTCCCTCACGTAAAAACAACCCTTTTGTCGTTTTTTTATTTTTCCATTTTTTTTCCATTTTTTTTTCTACTCTGGGTTGTCCTGGTTGGTGATCAGGGAGCGGCATTATGGTCATTTTTTTAAGCCATTTTTCCCTTTGTCAACTCTCACTGATCCGTAGAATTATAGTGACTCTCCAAATTGTTCCCTTAACCTTCCTCCAGACCATTATATTGAGCTGAGGGAGTAGTTTTCTATAGGTACATGATTCGTAGCTGAGTTTTGAAACTTTGTTTTTGTCCCTGTCTAACCTCCCTCACGTAATAATTAACCCTTTTGTCTTTTTTTTTTTTTTTTTTGGTTTGTCCTGGTTGGTGATCAGGGAGCGGTATTATGGTCATTTTTTAAAATTCATTTTTCCCTTTGTCAACTCTCACTGATGCGTAGAATTATAGTGACTCTCCAAATTGTCCCCTTAACTTCCTCCAGACCATTCTATTGAGCTGAGGGAGAAGCCATAGGAGTCAAGACGTTAATGAGGCGATATAACTTGGAAGCAATTAGTTTCCCCTTCCCTCTTAAGCCTCAGTAACTAACCTTCGTCTAATGTTGTGCCTCGGGAGGATTAAGTGGTGAAGTATTAATTTGTCCTCATCAGGGTGAATTTTGTTTCTTATGGACTTATGAGAAGATCTATTAATCTCTTCAGTACTGGGACACATTTTTACCTTCAGATTTGTGTTCGATTAGACCAGTGGTTCCCAACCTAGGGGTAAATTACCCCAGTGGGGTAATGACCCCATATTTTTGGGGTAATGGATGTTTGGCATGGGATGAGGCAATCAGTTTACATTTTCATATAATTTCAATGAAGATTTCTATTATTTTTTCTGCTTTCTATGTATGAACTAAAATTACTTCTTTTCGTATTATAGATTTGCATTATTGTGTTGCATAGTTTCTATTTTGTCTGTTTTTGAAGTATGAAATACAGTTACTTTTTTTCCTATATTACGAGTATTTGTTCATTGGGGTAATGGATGATTGTGAAATTGTATTTTTGGGTAATCGCTGCGAAAAGGTTGGGAAACACTGGATTAGACCATTTTATTGACATTAGGAAGGGTCTATGGAGGTCAGAAGATTAATGGCCAGAGTCTTCATTATTTTAATCACCCACATGAGTTTCTGAAGCTGTACAAAATCACCAAATAGTCACTAGAATTAATATGGAATCACGTCATGATAGTGAAGAGATTAATCTTACTCCTTAACGCTATGACTACTGGCACTTCTCAGCCTAATGCAACGATCTTTATAAGGTTTACGAAATGCTTCTGAAGGAGTATACTCACAAAACTTCCCTCATCTTCTCTATTTGCACTCTTAAATCTTATCTTACCAGGCAGTCATTTTTGTCTTCTTAAAATCCTTATATCACCTCTAATCTTCCTTATCTTTCCTCAATTTCATCCTCTTGCAGTAAACATCCTTATTTCATCTTTAAAAGGTTTACGAGATGCTTCTGAAGGACTACACTCACAGCAAAAGGTATCGTTAAATATCTTGTCAACATTCTTAGTGGTTGTAGTTTGATATATGACTTGCTTGGTGTTGCTGGAATAAAATGACAGGTGACACTAGCAGTTGGAGAGGTCATAGGAAGATGATGACCACAGAGCGCCTTGTATGCAGTAAACAGTTTGAAAATAATGATGTACTAAGTAATTTTGGTGGTGTTAGATTTTTCATGTATATAACTGGTGTTTTTTTTTTTTTTTTTTTTGGGGGGGAGGAGGCAATCTTTATCACTTGGAATGTCATGACGTATAGAATTTTAACGTAATATACTCCATAGGGTTGAGATATTACCTAACAACATCTGTCGGTCCGGAAGCGTCACACACACACACACACACACACACACACACACACACACACACACACACACACACACACACACACACACACACACACACACACACACACACACACACACACACACACACAAAGGTACTTGAGTCTTCCATCACCTGAATCCCATGGACTTTATATTTCTGCCCGGAATCATACCAGGTCTGTTTTTCAACATGTCAAACACTCCTTCATAAACAGAAAATGTCAAAATCTTTCAGACTCCAACTCTCCTCCAGACTTCTTGCGTCTCCAATAACTTTACTTCTTCATCTTTCCCTCCTTTATTTCATCCTGATGGCACCACCACCATCACATCTATCTGAACCTGAACTCTTCTCTCAAACTTTTACTAATAACTCTACCTTGGATAATTTTCGGCTTGTCCCTCCCTTTCCTCCTCCCTCTGACTATTTCATGCCATCAATTAATATTCTTCATAACGATATTTTAAGTTAGGGCTGCTCTATTGGTGATCTAGCTTTCCTTACTGGGTTTTGGTTATCCTCTTTTAGAGATTTTGGTGAAACTTTTTCTGTTGCGAAAGACATATCAAAAGCTTTTGATAGAGTCTGGAACAAAGCTTTGATCTCAAAACTACCCTCCTACGGTTTCTATCCTTCTCTGTAACTTTATCTCAAGTTTCCTCTCCGACCGCTCTATTGCTGCTGTGATTGACGGCCGCTGTTCTTCTCCTAAATCAATTAACAGTTGTGTTCGTCAGGATTCTGTTCTGTCACCCACTTACTCTCTTCCTATTATTCATTAATGATCTTAACCAATCTTCTTGCCCTATCCACTCCTACGCTAATGATACCACCCTACACTTTTTCACGTCTTTTCAGAGGCAGAATGCCCGACTTCTGATCTTTCTAAGATTTCTGATTGGGACAGAGAAAACTCAGTAGTTTCAATGACTCAAAAACTCAATTCCTCCATCTATCAACTCGACACAACCTTCCAGACAACTATCCCCTCTTCTTCAATGACACTCAACTGTTTCCCTCTTCTACACTGAATAGCCTCGGTCTGTCCTTTACTCATAATCTAAACTGGAAACCTCATCTCTTGCTAAAACAGCTTTACATGAAATTAGGCGTTCTAAGGCATATCCGTCAGTATTCTCATTCTTGCAACTGCTAACTCTGCACAAAAGTTCACTCTTGTATTGAGTACTCTTCCCATGTTTGGGGGGGGAGGTGTTCCATTCATACAGTTCTATTAGGATGAAATCAAAAGCTTTTCGTCTCAGCAACTCACCTCCTCTGACTGACTATCTTCAGCCTCTATTTCACCGCCGGCATATTGCAACACTTGCTATCTTCTGCCTTTGTTTTCATGCTAACTGCTCTTCTGATCCTGCTAACTGCATGACTCCTCTCCTCCTGCTGCCTCGCTACACAAAGCTCTCTTTTTCCCTTCATCGCTACTTTGCCCAACTCTCAAATGCAAGAGTTAACCAATACTCTCACTCGTTCATACCTTTCTTTAGTAAATTCTGGAACTCTCTGCCTGTGCCTGTATTTCCATCTTTCTATGACTTGACTTTATTTAGACATTTATTCCTATCTTTTGGCTAACCGTTTTAGATGTGCAACGGGACTGGCGACTGAGTGGACCTTTATTCTATTTACACACACACACACACACACACACACACACACACACACACACACACACACACACACACACACACACACACACACACACACACACACACACACACACACACACACACACCTCACTATTCATATATAGTAATAACAATCAATAATCATCCACTTAAAAAAAAAAAGGTTTGGCAGATTTTAATAGAAGCATCAACAACTCTACTCCTTCAAGTGTACGAGTATTGGATAAAGTACTGCCTTATATTCATCGCACCACTTTGAAAACTACTCGTATATATTTATTAATCGATCTTCTGAAAGTAACGTGTGGATTAGAATTAAGAAAAGATGGAGACTGCTGCATTCCCTCTTCATTCTTCCTTCGTTCACATTGGTCTTGTCTCCTCACTCACTCCTACGTCTCGTCACACCTATCACCCTCCATTACTTTCTTTGTGGATATATGTAAGCTTGCTCTGATATATTCTTGTCTAGTCGAACTTTCTCTGTGCTTCACATCTCCCGCCACACCCATCATCCGCATATCTCCCCCAGCGCATATATAAACCCTCTTTTCAGCTCTTCCTTCTTTCTAATTGAGTCTACCGCCAGCATCTATTCTTTGCACACTCTACCTCTACGTCTTCATTTATCTACTAATCCCATATCTTTCTTCACTGTTTATATAAACTCTTTCAATCTCCTCTTTCTCCCGCCAGTCTCTCTCCAGCATCCATCCCACGCCTACTCCATCTCATTCTTCTCTTTGACACCGCTGGAAAGTAATGTCCTGCACGATTTTGCATCCTGAAAGCAGCGTGTGGACAGACTGGTGGGGCAAAGATGGGGAAACAAATGTGGGTGACAGAACTTCCTCATTCATATCCGGCGATGCGCGAGACATGTCAACACGACCTCCACGTAGACTAGATTTAAGTAAATATAAGAGGAGGAGGAGGAGGACGGAGGACGGAGGAAGAGAGAGGAGGAGGAGGGGAAGCCAGAATCAACGCTTGTCGAGTAACGATGGCGTGTCTGTGACGTCAGTTCGGTTCTCACAACACATAACGAGATTTGAGATGTTCTGCTCTATAACATGCGTTTTTTGAAATGTTTTGTTTTCTCTTCACTCGTCTACTGCGACATGCGACAGTTGACACTATTAAAAAGTCCTCTATTATTTTCAAGCCAAAAGGAAAGGAAAGGAAGAGGGATTGAAAGGATAAATGCTGCAGTGCTTATCCAGTATAATATGAACCAACAAAGTGCTTAGTTGTAAAAGTGATTCACCAAGTACCAGTGACAGGGTTAAAGCTGTATTCAGAACTCAGAGATATGATACATTTTGCTTTCATGACTGTTTTTTTTTTTTTTTTTCATTACTGTCGCATGATATATGTTAGATTGTCACTGAGACCATGAACACTCTCTTGAAAACCAAATTAAAGGAAAAGAAAGGCTTGGGCATAACCTGTTGAGTACTGGGACGCATTTTTACCTTGAGTTTTGGTTATGATTAGACCATTTTCTTAACATTAGGAAAGGCGTATGGGGGTCAGAAGATTAATGGCCAGAGTCTACACTATTTTAATCCTCCACATAAGTTTCTGAAGCTGTATAAAGTCACCAAATAGTAGCTAGAATAAATATGAAAACGTGTCATGGTATTGAAGGGCTTAATGCTTATCGACTGCTGAAAAAGTCATTGAAGCAGACTTGTCAGCCTAGGCCAATCCTTAGCTAGGGGTGAAGAGAAAGCACCAACAATCTCACCAAGCAATTTCCGTGGGTCAGGATCAAACTCGTGCCATCACAGCCATGAGCCGACCCCTTTACCACGGAGCTATCCACCCTCTCCTCTCTTGAAAATCAAAATTATTTATAGGATAGCTTATTACAGCGTGTGGTCCCAGCCAGCAGTATACCTAACAAGACAACTCTGTATCGAGACTCACACTGAAGCACGTGGCATCTGGTAGAGTGACTGGGAGATGCTGTCAGTTTCCCTCGTGTGTCTCATGTGCTGGCGTGCTGCAGCCACGCACTTCAGTATTCGGCAGTTAGTGAATCTCTCTTTGTTTGTGCTAATTACTCGTAAACATTTTTTTCCGTTACTCATAGACACGATTGTCAAACCATCAGGTGTGTTAATTTGGGTTTATTTGAACAGGCTGTAGTGGAGGCTGGTGTTCTCGATGGTGTTTTAATATTTTTAGTGACAGTGGTGACTCGACAAGGATTATGCATCAATAACGGAAAATAAACAAAGGTAATAATGCATCGAATTATCATGTGTGTGTTAGTGATGTGACGTTCGCCTCACCATAATTACTAATCACTGCAAAAAAACACCTGTGATAACTCGACTGATCACCTGTTGTGGCCTTTGAAAATAATTCCCATGAAAGAACAAAACCTCTCAAAATCCGGACCTTTTTGACTGTACTATTGCCTAGGAAAGAACTGTGTTTAGTCACGTTACCATCCAGTGCATTCTTATACCTCCCCAGTCAGTCCGAGGAAGCTAAACACTTGAGACCAGCTACAACATTATGCTTCTCTTTAACTCACAGTGCATTAACGTATCGCCGTGCTCAGTCAGGGAGAAGGTAGGTAGACTTAACTTTCCGTGGTCTGTCCAACGCGCCAGTCAACACAGAGCCCGAAACTCCGACCACACTGGCATCTTGTGTTGAAACCGCTGTCCTTTCATGCGATCCGGCAAGAGGTGTTTGCTTTGGCGAGTAGTGAAGTGGCGTGCAGGAGGGAGGAGAGGAGGTACTGGTGACCCACATCCTCTTCAGCTGCTGGTGAGTTTTCTCTTTCTAAAGTTTTACGTACGCCAAGGTACAAAAAATAGGAGATTGAGGGAAAAAAAAAGTCAACTGAACTTTTCTCCTCCGAAAAGTCAAAGAAAACGCGCGCAAAGTCAAAGAAAAGTCACAGTGATGTAAAAGTGTTGCACTATACGAGGGTTGTGTCGGTGTGGTGTTACAGAAGCGACTATACGTAAACCTTATACCAGTCTTCATCTCTCCTGACTTGCCTGTGATGATGACTCCTTTACCTATCCTATGCCATCCTCAAAGTCCGCCACTGACTATATTTCTAATCAACTTGTGTACGGACCTCAGTGGGCCTTTCTATTTTTCATCAAAATTTAGTTGCCCTTGGCTGGTTTTCTCTCATACACACACAAAAAAAACTTGTGGCTTGTTCAGTGGAGCGCTGCCAGTACAGGACACTTGCACAACCTCAGGTCACAGCAAACCATTACGTTCTTTCTTACTTTTTATTTAAGTACACTACACTGTACTAAGGAAGAAGATAACAGGAGTGAATGAGAGAAAAAGACTTAAAATGCGCTACTTTTGTTTATGTGGTTCAATATAAATGTTTATTTGAGTGGTGTGTGGTATTGTGGTGTGTGTGGATATGAAAGGGTGGTGACAGCTTTGTTGGTGTGTGTGTGTGTGTGTGTGTGTGTGTGTGTGTGTGTGTGTGTGTGTGTGTGTGTGTGTGTGTGTGTGTGTGTGTGTGTGGGCGGCAGTAATCCTGTTCTACACCTGTACAGTAAAATAATCTGTCACCGTTGATAACAAATGGCCTGTACTACGGTTATTACTTTATCAGAAACAACAGTAATCCTGTTCTACACCTGTACAGTAAAATAATCTGTCACACACACACACATGGCCTGTACTACACACACACACACACACACACACACACACACACACACACACACACACACACACACACACACACACACACACACACACACGAAACTGGAATTTCCAACACTGAGCCTTTGTCATTTTACTGCCGATTTAGGTGAGGCAGATATTTTCTAGTCAAATCCCACACGTGTCCTTCCCCGCCCACACACACACACACACACACACACACACACACACACACACACACACACACACACACACACACACACACACACACACACACACACACAGAGGACCGGGGTTCGATTCCCCGGCCGGGTGGAGATATTTAGGTGTGTCTCCTTTCACGTGTAGCCCCTGTTCACCTAGCAGTGAGTAGGTACGGGATGTAAATCGAGGAGTTGTGACCTTGTTGTCCCAGTGTGTGGTGTGTGCCTGGTCTCAGTCCTATCCGAAGATCGGAAATAATGAGCTCTGAGCTCGTTCCGTAGGGTAACGTCTGGCTGTCTCGTCAGAGACTGCAGCAGATCAAACAGTAAACACACACACACACACACACACACACACACACACACACACACACACACACACACACACACACACACACACACACACACTACCCTATTCTCATAAGTGGAGTATCTATAATTAACAAAAAATATATCAGATGGCAATGGGATGACGGTTGGTACGCCTGTTTACTGATCGCAAAAAAAAAAAAAAAAAAAAAGAATCTCAGCTCTGACATTAATTTTTGATAAGAGAGAGAATAGGAGTAAAAACAGAAGATCCAGACAGTGTGAGGAGACATGTCAGGGAGTGCTGTTTCATAGGCAACACAGCGAGCGGACTAGCAACACAACTCAACCCACAGATGAGGTTCCCATATTTGCGTAGATTCATTGTTCTTCTTTAGTATAGTCGTATGATTACTACACAAGACGCTCTACCATCTCGTTTTTCTTCTGTCCGTCTGCCTCCCTAATTTAATAGTTAACCAGTGTTCTCAATATTATATTCTTTTTTAACTGGGAAACTTTAAATTTCCTGTCTGGTTCTGGTTCTGCATTGGCGCCTGACACTTTATATCACTCATTTCCTCACTCCTACCTGCTTCTGTATTTCCTCCTGTTCATTACTCGATCTGTTATAAGGGAGGTTACAAGGCACTAAGGTATAGTTTTGTTTTATAAATCGACACTTACAGCAGACACTTTCCTCGATCAGAACCTCTCGTATAATAAAAATAATGATAATAACATGAAAAATAACTTACCCATGGTCATGATGCAGCATTCAGATATACAATCCCGTGTCTGCTGCCTGTATCACGAGAACACAGTGGAACCATACGCGCTTTGGGGTCCGAAGGGTTTCCAAGCCCACGGGTTCGAATCTTGTCCACGGTCCGAGTGTAGGTTGGGCTTCCTCACTCGGGGCAATGGTTTCCTAGTGGGTGGGCTTTAAGATAGGAGGTACCCCAAAAAGTATCCCCTTTAGCCGATAAATTCCCGTGAAAAGCCCACATGGTATGAATAAAAAAAAGAAAAAACAAGAGCAAAAAGGCACACTGAAAAGGAACAGCTGATCGACACAAAGCACCTCTTGAGTATTTACACTTAAACATTTGTCATATCTGTAACATATTCAACCTTCTCTTGAAACTGTTTATTGTCTGTGCATGTATGTAATCTCTTCCTCTTCGTTCCTATGTTAAAACACTGATATTTCGTGTGAATTGCCATGTAGCGCCAGGAACACGGGCAATCTAGTGACTTGGGAGCATATTCTGAAACACATCTGAATTTCACATTCATTATATTCAAAACGCTCTGGTTGAAATTACAAGTATCATCTGTACGCATTTACCTTTCTACTGACAGGTCAACAAGAATTATTCATTTATTAGCGAGAGAAAACTCTTTAGAACCTGTAAACATTTCTTTCCTTCTTTTGTTTTTTTTATGCATTTATGGTTCTTGTGCCAGATTGACGTACGCATTTATCTTTCTAGTGACAGATCAACAAGAATGATATATCTATTAGAAGGAAAAACACCCTTTAGAACCTAGCAAACATTTCTTTCTGTCTTTTTAAGTATGCATTTATGGTTCTTGTGACAGATTGACGTACGCATTTATCTTTCTACTGACAGGTCAACAAGAATTATATATCTATTAGAGGGAAAAGCACTCTTAGATAGAACCTGCAAACATTTCTTCCTGTTTCTTTTTTTCTTATTTAAGTATGCAGTTATGGTTCTTGTAACAGATTGACGTACGCATTTACCTTTCTAGGAACAAATCAACAAAAATTATATATATATTAGAAGGAAAAACACCCTTTAGAACCTGGCAAACATTTCTTCCTGTTTCTTTTTATCTAAGTATGCATTTATGGTTCTTGTGGTAAATTGACAACATTTCTCTATTTTCAACCAGAAAAATACATCCTTTATAACATGGCAAATCGTCTCCCTGGCCTTTGAAAATAGTCGCACTGAGGGAACAGCGCATTTCAGGATATTCACTTCACATCGTGCGTGGAATCTTTCTGGGCTGGTTAAGAGTATCCCTGGTTGCTCTGGACTCCATGCTGGCGTGAGTGTTCGTAAGAGGCGGCCCGGGTGGCTGTGTGGTGCTCGTCTCGTGGGATTCCTGTTTTATCCGAGCCAGTGCTTCTATTGTAACTCAAGTGGTGTCAAAACATTCTTATTTCTACAGCGCCATGTTTATCAAAAGTATTTGTTCATTGATGTACTTTCAATTTATTATTTATGTAAGTGTTATAGGTACTGTATCATATTCGTCGTTCATAAATATATCGACCGGGTAAATATGCTCGTATATGAACTGATTCTGTGGCCTCCCTTACTGCAACGATTCCTCAAAAGTACAGCAATGTATGATATAGTAACGCTTACCACCACCACCACCACCACCACCACCTCCTCTTTATATTTATGTGGCTGCCTCAAGATATATCACAAGACCCAGTGAATTTGATACCCATAAGTCAGATAGATAAATATAGTGGAGAAGTATTTTTATTCTTTTTTTTACATTAGGAACTGCACAATAGCCAGGAAACGTTGCTGTAATGGATGAAGGCTGCTCTCTAATGCTGACTGTTTTTGTTTGAAATAGTACAGAATATGACGTCACTGCTTTAACCCCTTCAGTACCATGACACGTTTCCATATATATTCTGGTTTACTATTTGGTGTTTTTATACAGCTTCAGAAACTCATGTGGGGCTTGAAACAGTTAATGGCCAGAGTCTTAACCTTTCGACCTTCATAGACCCTTCTTAATGTAAATAAAATCGTTTAATCAGACCGAAAACTCATGATACAAATGCTTTCTAGTACTGAAGGGGGTTAAGGCAATGAACTGGTCTGGACGTGTGTGGCGGAGAGACGATAAGTGTGTGGGGAAGAAGATGCTGAAAATGGATCTATCTAGCAGGAGAAGAGTAGAAGATTTGAAAGAAGGTTTATAGATGTAGTGAGAGAAGACTTTTTTTTTTTATACCATGTGGGCTTTTCACGGGAATTTATGGGCTAAAGGGGATACTTATTAAGGGTACCTCCTATTTCAAAGCCCACCCGCTAGGAAACCGTTGCCCCGAGTGAGAAAGCCCAACCTACACTCAGACCGTAGACAGGATTCAAACCCGTGCGCTTGGAGACCCCTCGGATCCCAAAGCACGCACGGATCCACTGTACCACGGCGGACTTGCTTATAATATGAATTGTTTTGTGAGTGAGAAATTCCGGAGAATATCTATGGATGTGGCAAAAGAGGACATACTTGAAATGAGTATAACTGAAGAAGACGAGAGAGAAGATTTACGGATGCGGTGAAAGAAGGCATACTTGTAACCAATGTGAATAAGACGTAGTAGACTGAGAGAATAAAAAAAAAAAAAAAACCACTGAACAAACTAAAAAAAACTAAAATACTAAAAAAAAATTAATTAAGTAGATAGAAAAAGTACAGTACCTTGGCAAAAATCACTAAACAAAAGAAAGAAGAAACTAAAATACTGAAAGAAAAGGGAAACTCAGAAAATAGAAATAGAACAGCCGAGTAAAAGAAGAAAAGTACAGTACCTCGGCTGGGGAGAGATGAGAGTGGTGACAAAAGACTCATCCCGCCAAGCCAAAGTGAAGAAGAAACAACCTGGCAACGAGAACTGGAATTTAATCTGAGCCCCACCAGTGCATTTCCCACGGTCCCTTCTGGTGGTGAGGCAACACGAGATGCGGAGCCACACATTTCCATTCCCGAGAGCGTGCTAGTGTTGCTTCTTTATGCGCCAGATCAAAAAAACGAAGGCGTGAAGTGTGGCCGCCGTAAACCACCACTTGTTGTGCGGGAAGTGAAGGTTTGACCGCGGCCGAGCCCTTCAATACTGGGACACATTTTTGCCTTGAGATTTGTGTACGATAAGACCATTTATTGACATTAGGAAAAGGCTATGGATGTCAGGAGGTTAAAAAGTCGTCACTATTTCAATCCCTCACATGAGTTTCTGATGGTGTATAAAATCATCAGATAATAAGCAGAATGAATGTGGAAACGCGTCATGATACTGAAGGGTTTAAGCAGCTCTGGAAGGGGGAAGAGGGAGGTTTCTGTACACCACTAAGCAGTCAATGATACGAAGAATAGAGTAGAAAAGGTTGTTATTCTGCCAGCACTTGTAGATAGATCGAAACAAAACGAACCACAGAAGGAAGAGAAAAAAAAAGCGTGGTAAAAAAAATAGTTAGCCCTAGAATTGAGAAGCGTTAGTGAAAGGACAGAGAGAACAAGGGAAGGCCTGGTAGGAAAAAAAAAGTAAATAAAACCTTAACTTTAGAGGAGAGAAATAAAACGAACCACAGAAGGAAGGGAAGAAAATTAGCGTGGTAAAAAAACAGTTACCTTAGAATCGAGAAACGTTAAAGGACAGAGAGAACAAGGGAAGGCCTGGTAAAAGAAGTAAATAAAACCTTAACTTTAGAAGAGAGAAAGTTTAGCCATAGAAGATAAAGACGTAGAGGGAAGAAGAGCTTTGGTAACTGGAGGAAAGGCAATGAAGTAGTACCAGAGATGACAGAGAAGGAAACGGGAGGAAATAGAGAAAGGGAAATAAATGACGGGTAAAACAGAAAAGAGAGAGAAAAAAAGGTGGCATATAGGAGGAAGGGGAGAGGAAAAACTAGTAACATCAGAAATTAAATCCCTTGATACTGATAGAAGGAAAGGAAAAGGGGAAATAAAAGGCAGAAAAGAGACATTAAAAGAAGAAAAGAAAAGATACAGAGATAAAAAGGACAAATAACAAAGCAGAATAATATACGTAGAATAAGAGGGAAGGAAAGAAGATACAGGAAAAGGAAAAGAAAACAGCGATCACATGAATAAGAGGAGAAGTAATGATAAAGAGAAGAAAAAGGGAAAAAAGAAACTAACAAGAGAAAGAGAATAAGGAACTATAATGGAAAAAAAGGGAAGGAAAAAAAAGAAAATACAGAAAAAAAAACAGGAAAGGAAAGAACGAGGAAACAGGAAGAGGGAAGAAGCGATCACATGAATAAGAGGAGAAGAGAAAAAGAAACTATGATTGAAAAAAAACGGAAGGAAAAAAGATAGAGAAAAAAAGCAGGAAAAAAAAACACGAAGAAGAAGGAAAAGAAAAGCATGAATAAGAGGAGAAGTAATACTAAAGAGAAGATGAAGGAAAAAAAAAGAATGGTAACAAAAGAAAGAGAAAAGGAGATATAATGAAAAAAAAAAAAAGGAAGACATCACAAGAAAGAAGGAAAAAGACACTAATACGAGGAGAGAGAGAGAGAGAGAGAGAGAGAGAGAGAGAGAGAGAGAGAGAGAGAGAGAGAGAGAGAGCAAAGAAAAATAAGATACGCAGAAAAAGACAAAAAAGGAAGAGGAGAGAGAAACAAGAGAAAAATACCAATAAAAGCAAAGAAATAGAAGAAAAAGGAGAGAAAAAGGACAAAAAAGAAGAGAAGAGAGATAAAGTACAGAGAAAACAGAAAAGGAGCAAGAAAGAAAACGAAGAAAAAGAAGAGAATAAAGGAGAGAAATTAGCAAAATAGGAAGAGAAGAGAAAGATAAAATACAGATATAAGGGAGAAAATTGGCAAGGAAATGCAAAAAAAGAGAAGAGAAAAACGGAAGGAAACAGCCAAAAAGGAATAGAAGAGAGATAAAGGACAGAGATTGAGAGAACTGACAAGGAAAAAAGCAAAGAAAAAAGGAGAAAAGGCGAGAGAGAAAAGGACCACAAAGAAGAGAAGAGAGACAAAGGAGAGAGGTAAAAGAAAACTGCCAATTAAAAAAAGAAGTGGAGAGAGAGAGAGAGAGAGAGAGAGAGAGAGAGAGAGAGAGAGAGAGAGAGAGAGAGAGAAAGTACATAGATAAGAGAGAGCTGACAAGAAAAAAACAAAGGGAAAAGAAGAAAAGGAGATAAAAGAAGGAAAAAAGGGAAAGGAGGGAGATAGGAGAAAAATGGAGAAAGAGAGAAAAGGAGAGAAAACCAAATAGGAAGAGAAGATAAGGACAGAGATAAGAAAAACTGGCAAGAAAAAAGCAAAGAAAAACAAGAAAAGGAGAGAAAAATTACCGAAAAGGAAGAGAAGAGAGATAAGAGAATAGAAAAAGAAAGAAAAAAAGGAGAGAAATATATAAATAGGAAGAGAAGAGAGAGAGAAAAGAACAAACAACAAAGAACTGGCAGGAAAAAAAGCAAAGAAAAAGAAGAAAAGGAGAAAAAAAAAAAAGGAAAAAAAGAGATAAGAAAATAGAAAAAAGATGAAAAAAGAAATAGGAAATAGGAAGAGAAGAGAGAAAAGAACAGATATAAGAAAAAGTGACAAGAAAAAAAGCAAAGAAAAAGAAGAAAAGGAGAAAAAGACCAAAAAGGAGGAGAAGAGGAGGCAAAAAAAAGAGAGAAGAAAACAAATAGAAAGAAAAGAGAAATAAAGCAAAAGAAAATGAGAGAAAAGGAAGAAGAGGAAGAAATATAACAGATGAAGATAACAAAAAAAAAAATGGGCAAGGGAGAAGGAGGAGGAGAAGAGACAGAAGGCGAGAAGTGGAGGGTAGAGGGCAGCGTCACCTTCACTGGATACTTCTTGTTAGCAGACTTGTTAAAGGCGATGAGGGTGCCAAGCGTGTCGAGGCTTTGTGTGCTGAAAGGAAAGGAAGACAAGACAGGCCAAAAAAAAAGAGAAAAAGAAAACGGGAGGAAAAAAAAAGAAAATGTACAGCAGAATCTTAAAAAACGGCCTGTATTTTGAGGTGTCTACTTTCTGTGTCTCTGTCTCTGTCTCTCTTTCTTTATCTGTCTCTCTCGGTCTCTCTCTCTGTCTATGTTTCTCTCTGTCTATGTCTCTCTCTCTCTCTCTCTCTCTCTCTCTCTCTCTCTCTCTCTCTCTCTCTCTCTCTCTCTCTCTCTCTCTCTCTCTCTCTCTCTCTCTCTCTCTCTCTCTCTCTCTCTCTCTCTCTCTCATCAAGTGTGTTTTCAAAAGCCACAAGGATGATTAGTCTGGTTCTCAAAGGTGATTTTTCCTCTCTCTCCCTTCCTGTTAGTGATGCGGAGTTCTTGTTAACGTGTGATAATGATCGTAAACATTCTTGAAACCCTAAGTGATTTTGAAGGTGTATGTAATATCCACAACAGCCTCTTACATTTTGATCTCGAAAACTCGTTCAAATATACGTAAGTCTGCACCAGAGGAGATTGTTCGATTATAAATAGTGTTATATGAAAAAAAAAAACACCTTTGGAAATCTTGAGAAATGGTACGTTATTGAGAAAATCATAAACACTTCCTTGAAAATACTTAATATTTTGATCACGAAAACATGTTCAAATATACGTAAGTGTGTACTAGAGGAGATTGTTCGATTATTAATAATGCTATGTGAAAAAACACCTTTGGAAATCTTGAAAAATGTTACGTTATCGAGAAAATCATAAGCACTTCCTTGAAAATACTGAAGTCTCCCCGTCGAGTCTGTTATGCTGTGGACAAAATCATGAAAGCCCCTTTAAACTTCCGCTCGGTTATCAGTGCTATCATGAAAACACCCTTGAAAACTTGAGTGCATTCCAATACATCCTGTCAACTACCAATGGGATGGTGTGGGGTGGGGGTGCTGGGGTTTGTTGACGGCATTGCAAGGGTGTTTTCGTGGTTCTGTTGATGATTCGACGAGCTGTAGTGTTCGTAACGTAATAAGATCTTTTATTTTTTTGTGGTGTATTCAGTTTCATTGATAGTGTGACAGGCTGACACTCGCGGCTTTCCTCGCTAATGAAATCATGAAAACACCATTGAGAGAAGTCTTACATGCCTTCTTAAATACGTAATCAATTTTACTTTTTAGAGGGTTAAATCTCGCCTTGTTTTTATTTATTTATTTTTTTTTTTGGTTAATTCTCATGTCTTTTAGGGAACTGGCAATACAGTGGGTCTTTTTTCCATATTTTGTTGTCTTTGACTAGCTGTCCCTCCTGCATTAAAAAGAAATCAACATTGGGAACCGTCAAACTATCATCAGAACCACGAAAACACCCTTGGAATCCCGTCAAGAAACCCCACTACAGGTATTTAATCAAACTTGTCACTAGCATCATGGATATATCCTTGGCAACCTTCTCATTTTCCACCACAGACAGTTAAAAGAATCACAGATGAGACGCTGAAACACTGAAACACTCCTGAACTCACACCTTGGAACACCACACGCACACATATACCCACACCCACACCCACACCCACACACAACCTCTCCTCAGTAGCTATATTTTCTTAAGCACCGGACTTGAAAAAACCTCGAGTCATGCAATATTCCTAGTGCCTCGTGACCTAGGCGTCTTCCTGCGTGCCTTTCTGCGTGTGTGAGTGTGTTGGTGTAATACTGCAGGCAAGTTATCAGCCGCGTTTGCACTCCGCCGCTCAGCCTCATTAGGGGAGTGGCTGCATTATCGTTGTTGCCGCATCAGAGTGTTGCTCCCGGGGTCACCGCCGCCTCTTAACCTTACTTCTGTCAGTGGAGGTTTGTGAAGTGCTGTGTGCATTTGTGAACGAAGGAAAACCCGGTGGTGGATGGAGCAAAGGACATGAAACTGTAAAAGACGGAAAGTTGAAGAAAGCTGTTGATTGTTAGGAGAAAAAATGAAAGGCTGGCGAATGTTGCAAAGACAGAAATTGTACTGAAGACTGGTGGAAGAAACCAACACAGGACGTGACACTGTAAAGCAACACTTAAGGAAGACAAAGATAGGAAAGACTGGGGAAGGAAATGAAGGACGTGAAACTGTAATAGGCTGAAGAAGGCTTGGAATAACAAAAGGTGATGGATGGAACACCGGACATGACGCTATGCAAAGAGACAGAAGGCTTGATGGAGTTTGTAAATGAAACAGAAAAAAAAAAACAAAAAACATGGTTATAAAATTGTGATGAATATAACATAGCACTGTGATATCTAGAAAACACTGGAAGATAAAGATAGCAAAGGTATATTGATGGATGAATCAGAAAAGCTTGGATTGGAAACGCTGGTGAATGTAAAAAAAAAGAGACAGGATGGATAGAAGAAACTGGTAAACACGAAACTTAGATAAAAAAAAAAAAAAAAGAAAGACTGAACATTGCCTGAAACAAAAGCTAGAAAGTACTTAAATTAATAGAAAGAAGTAGGTGAATGTTGCAGAAGGCAAACTGGTGACAAGGAAGGCTGGGGAAAGCTGTTGAATATACCAACACGAAACCTGAATAACTATGAAAGATTGGTGCAAGATTTAACAGAAGAAACGTTTGGCCAAGGAAACTTAAGGCTGGGAAAAGCTGGTAAATATACTAACACGAAACCTTATTAACTATGAAAGATTGGTGCAAGATTTAACAAAAGAAATGTTTGGTGAAGGATGCTTAATGACTAAAATAAGATGAGGATAACTAGGAAAAGCTGATAAAGATAGGCGGACACTTGTATTTTCCTTATCTTTTTCCATTCTTATCTTTTCCTCGTAGCTTCTGTTTTATTTATATTCACCTTTCTGTATGCATGTGTAGAAGTTAGCTTAGTTTTATTTCTTTTCCTTTCATTTTTAGACACTTATACACTTTCCTCATTCTGATATTTTTCCTTCATTTCATCTCAACATTGTTTAATTTCCATACATAAGTGCTTTATATACATGTGTAAGGAATAGCTTCGTTTATTTTTCCTTTTTTTTCCGTTTTCCACTCACGAAGTTATCATGAAAACAAGGAAAACTTTCATGGCTCCCAAAGTTTTCCTACTAACGTAATTCCCACTCATTATAAGTAAATGATACTGATAAGGACAGATTCTTATCCTCATCTTCTTTCCCACATACGTATCACAGTTTCTCTTATGCCCATTCGTTAATAGTATTTAGCTAATTCCCCTAATTTATCCTCCTCTACTCTTTTTTTCTCTTTCCTCCGTCGTTGACTTTTTTCCTTGTACTTTCCTCCTTTTTCCCCACTCGAAGTCATCTGGGAAACGAGGAAAACATTCATGGCTTGCAAACTTTTCCTATTAACGTAATTCTTGTCCATATATAACCAGCGGGAATCTACTGAAGTACCCAAGAATAACTCAGAGCTGTTCCATGATGCAGAGACGTTTTGTACTGTCATCCAAGCCCCGCCAGTGTGTGTGTGTGTGTGTGTGTGTGTGTGTGTGTGTGTGTGTGTGTGTGTGTGTGTGTGTGTGTGTGTGTGTGTGTGTGTGTGTGTGTGTGTGTGTGTGTGTGTGTGTGTGTGTGTGTGTGTGTGTGTGTGTGTGTGTGTGTGTGTGTGTGTGTTGTGTATGTGTGTGAGGGTGAGTGTGTGTGTTGTGTGTGTGTGTTTCTGTGTGTGTGTGTGTGTGTGTGTGTGTGTGTGTGTGTGTGTGTGTGTGTGTGTGTGTGTGTGTGTGTGTGTGTGTGTGTGTGTGTGTGTGTTACCGCCACCTCCCCACCAACAATCCCATCCTCTTCGTCCTAGCTGGAGAAAAACTGCAGTTTTTTTCACATTTAATGTTCTCATACGCGATTAAATTCTGTCTTTTGGGGCCATTTTTTTCATATTTCTCTTTTTTTCATTACTGCTATATTTTATTACTGTTTTCGTTTCACTTTATTTACTTTTTTTTGTACTTATTCTCTTTTGTCACCTCATTTTTTTTATTCTCTTCTTTTAATCACTTGTGTATCTTTTTTCAGTGTATTTTTCTTTTTTCCAGCGTTCGTTTTTCACTTTCTTGTATTGAGTTTTTTTTTTTTTTTTTTTTTATTATTATTGCTCTCGTTTCTCTACAGGCACACACCACACACCGGGACAACAAGGTCACAACTCCTCGATTTACATCCCGTACCTACTCACTGCTAGGTGAACAGGGGCTACACGTGAAAGGAGACACCCAAATATCTCCACCCGGCCGGGGAATCGAACCCCGGTCCTCTGGCTTGTGAAGCCAGCGCTCCAACCACTGAGCTACCGGGCGTGTGTGTTGGTAGGGGGTGGGTGAATCTGTGTGCGCGTGCGTGCGTGCGTGCGTGAACTTTTTAATAAATGGGGTAAGGTTGTCGATTTCGTGTGTGTGTGTGTGTGTGTGTGTGTGTGTGTGTGTGTGTGTGTGCGTGTGCGTGTGTGTGAGCGAGTGAGTGAAAGCAATTTTATGCCTTTGTGCATGTTTGAGTTTGTTTCTCTCTCTCTCTCTCTCTCTCTCTCTCTCTCTCTCTCTCTCTCTCTCTCTCTCTCTCTCTCTCTCTCTCTCTCTCTCTTGCTCACTGTTTTCTTTCTTTTGTTCTTTTGCTTCTTCTCTTTACCCTCCTCCTCCTCCTCCTCCTCCTCCTCCTCCTCCTCCTCCTCCTCCTCCTCCTCCTCCTCCCTTCCTCCTCCTCCTTTCCTAGTCCTACTCTTTTCTTTTTCCTTCTTTTATAGTCCTTACTGCTTTTCCTTTCCTCATCCTCCTCCTCCTCCTCCTCCTCCTCCTCCTCCTCCTCCTCCTCTTCCTCCTCCTCTTCCTCCTCCTCCTCCTCCCTTCCTCCTTTCCTATTTATGCTCTCTCCTATTGCTTCTGATTTTAATTATGCTCTTCTCTGTTTCCTCCACCACTACTACTACCTCCTCCTCCTCCTCCTCCTCCTCCTCCTCCTCCTCCTCCACCTCCTCCTGGTATTCATTGCAGAGGGAGCTGCGAAGTAATTGTTATTGAATTTAGCGGTGTTTGTTTGGCAATTAAAGCGAATTACAAATACTGCTTCTCGTATCTCTGCTCCGAGCCGCTGGTTGCTAACTTGTGAGGGTGTCTTATCGCTGTCTTATCCTCCTCTGGCGCTTCCTTGCTGGGAATGCCTGGTTGATCTTATTGTTATCAAGTTTTGAGGAGTTTTTTGTGTTTATTATTGATTTCTATTCACTTATTTGTTTATTTTTAGTCTTATTGATGTTTTATCCCTCTCTGTCTAAAAAAAAAAAATTATCCCAGTACCGAAGGAGTTAAAATATTTCTGTCACTTGTTTTTTTTTTTTCTCTTTTCTATTTTATTGTTGAGAAAGGAAAGGAAACAATTTGGATATAGTGAAGCTCATATATAAAAAATATCGTTCAGAGGCGCCTGCGTGCTGGGAATGCCTGGTTGATGCTGCTGTTATTGAGTTTTTCGGGTTTTTTCTCTTTATTTATTTCTATTTACTTATTTATTCTTAGTCTTACCGCTGTCTTATCCCTCTCTGGTTTATCTTACTGTTATCAAGTTTTTTTTTTATTTTTGGAGTTTTTGTCTTCTAATCCTCAAATATGTTTCTGAAGCTGTATAGAATCACCAAACTAGTAACCAGAATGACCATAAAAAAACGCGTCCTGGTACTGAGATTAATAGGTTTTTGTCTTCATTACTTGTTTCTGCTTATTTGTTTATCTGTTTTTAGTTTTATTGCTGTTTTATTCTTCAAAGGCGCCTCCGTGCTGGGAAATCCTTGGTTGAGCTCATATTTATTGATTTTTTTTTTATATTTCTTATCTTTTCTATATATTTGTTGTATTTATTTGTTTTTTTCACTTTTCGTGTTTGTTGGTGTTTTTTTTTTTTTACTATTTTATTTTGTTTCGTCATTTGTTTCTGTGTTTGTTTTATATATTTGTTTATTCATTTATTTTTGGTGTATTTGTTGGTCACTGTTTTCTATGTATTTATTTATTTTGTTTTATTTGTCTTTTAATCTTTTTTTGCATTTTTTTTTTCGTGTATTTTTCTGTATTTGTTTTATTTATCTGTTTATTAATTTTTGGTGTGTTTATTGTTCACTTTTATCTATGTACATTTTCTTATTTTCTTTTCTTTATTTATCTTCCTTTCTTATATATTTTTTATGTTTCTTTTTTTTTTTCTTTTCGTCACCATTTTTTTTATGTATTTACTCTATTTATTTGTTGATTTAGTTTGCTGTGTTTATTGTTCATTTTTGTCTATGTATATATTATTATCTTTATTTTTTTATTTATCTTATTTTTGTTCAAATTACAAATTTTTTTTACCTTCATTATTTATTTACATGTGTTTTATTCATTTGTTTATTTATTTTTGGAGTGTTTGTTGTTCAGTGTCTTTATGTAAATTTCTTTTCACTTCGTTTTCTTTTAACTTTTTTTTGCTGATCTACATTTTTATATGAATTTTTACTTTATTTCTTCATCCCAATTTAAATTTATGTTGTCGTTTCTCATTTTAGCTGCCTTTGTATATGTCTCTTTTCTTTTTTAACTATTTTTTTTTCTGTTTCGAGTTTTCGAGTTGTTTAGTCTTAATAGAAGCCGCCGTGGTACAGTGGAACCATTGGAACCATGCGTGCTTTTGGGTCCAAGGGATCTCCAAGCGCACCGGTTCGAATCCTCTCCACGGTCCAAGTGTAGATTGGGCTTCCTCACTCGGGGCAACGGTTTCCTATAGCGGGTGGGCTTTGAGATAGGAGGTACTCCAAAACGTATCCCCTTTAGCCCATAAATTCCCGTGAAAAGCCCACATAGTAGGAAAAAATATATATATATAGATTTTTCTTTTATTTAAATTAATAGTGTATATCAATTTTTTTTTTATTCCTGCATATATAACCATTTGTATCTTTTATTTTGCAACTTTTAATCTTAATCCCTTTATTCTTTCGCTTTTCTCTGTGCTTTATTAATTCTCGTTTATTAAGAGTATTTAGTCAATCTGAACTGCTCTTTTTATATATTTTATTTCTATTAATCATTTTCCATTTCAGTTTTTTTTTCCTACATTTTCATTTCTTTATCGTTTTTTTCTAATACATATCTTGTTTTTTTTTTTATTTCTTTCAGCTAAATATTATTAGTATATATTTTCATTTGACTTTTTTCATCAAAACTTAATTCTATTGTAGTCTCTTTTTTTTTTAAATCTTATTCATTTTCCCAGTTTTTGTTTATATATTAAAGTTATTCGTTTTAATTCAACATTTCTATATTTACTAACTTTATCAACACATTTCTTTTAACTTAATGAAACTAGTGTATGTTTTCATTCGAATTTTCCATCAAACTAAATTCTGTTGTCTCTCTTTTTTGTAAATCTCGTTCGTTTTCCTAGTTTTCGTTTATATATTAAAGCTGTTTGTTTTAATTCAACACTTCTACATTAACTACATTTATCACCACATGTTTTTTTTCAGCACATGATACTTTTTATGTCACTTATTTGATCTACAGTACACATTGTTAAAGAGGAAGTGATTCAAGGCGTGAAGAGTTCAGTTAAAAAAGAAAACTTCGTGTGTTGTTTCTTGTATTCGTCTCTCTCTCTCTCTCTCTCTCTCTCTCTCTCTCTCTCTCTCTCTCTCTCTCTGCTGTCAAGTTTCACCTCTGTTTTATTATTATTACCATTATTACATTTCGCATTCTCGTTTTAGTAGAGTTAATATTTCTCTGTGCACGATGTGGTAGTAGTAATAGTGGTAGTAATATTAGTGGAAGAGCAAGAGGAGAAAGAGGAGGAACAGAAATAGATAGAGGGGGAGTAGGAAAAACAGGATGGAATTAGAAGTAGTAATAGTAGTAGTAGTAGTAATAGCAGTAGTAGTAGTAGTAGTAGCAGCAGCAGTGGTTGTAACAGTAATAGCAATAGCAGCAGTATCATCAATAATAGCAATACCAGTAATAATAGCAGTAGCATTAGTAATAGTAGCCATTCTAGTAACAGCACCAGGAGTAGTAGTAATAGTAGCAATAGTGGTAATAAAGTAATAGTAGCAGTAACACTACCTATGATAATCGACACATCTGCAGTAGTATCAATAATAGTAGTAATAGTAGTAGTAATAGTAGTAACAGTAATAACAGCAGCAGCAGTGATGGTAATGGTGTCTTTCATGTATCAATTTGCTATTTGTTGACGTGAATATTGAATTTCCCCGCGTGAGTGATCGCCTCGCGCCAGAGCAACGCGTGGGTGGACATGCACCTCAGAGGAACACAAAGGAACATGAAGGACGAACAAGAGGCGCCACTCAAACCGACCATTACGCGGCTGTTTGTAAAGACCTGGTGTGGATGAAAGTCAAGTTATGTTTGGTGCGGTTAAATTAAGCCAAGTTAGGTTACGTTTGCTTTGGTTAGATTAGCTCATCAAGTTAGCTTTGGTTAGGTTATGTAAGTTAAATAAGGTAAAAATAGCATAAATTAAGTCAGTTTTATGGTTAGGTTAGGTTAGGTCAGTTAGGGTTAGTTCACGTTAAATCATTTTAAGTTTGGTATTATTAGGTTTGTTTACGCTAGGCTTGGTTGGTTAGGTTAAGTTTGGTCAGATTAATTTTCACTAGGTTATGTAAGGTAAGGTTAGGTAAGGTTACGGTAGCTTGGGTTTGGTAATGGGTTATACATGGGAAGCTAAGGAAGGTAAAACTGTCCAGGATAAGATAATATGACCAGAATGGAGTTATGAGTATCCCTTCCTTCCTTAGCTTTCCCTCGTGTAGCTCACCATTACATGTGTTCCGCGTCCTCTCACATCTTCTCCTTCCGCAGCTCGTATTTTGGGACACTGGAATCTCGTAAGGAATGTTTAAAAAGACCACAGCGTGCATTAGTCAGATTTAGTGCCTGTAAAACTATCACTAGGATCATGACAGTAGCTTTTAAAAATCTCACTAACTTTCACGTGAATCGCTTAAGCTCTTACCGATATCATGAAAACATTCTTGGAAATCTTCATTGACTTCAACAAGAGGCTGTTTTTCTTTTTATTTATTCTATGTGGGCTTTTCACGGGAATTTATGGGCTAAAGGGATACTTTTTGGGGTACCTCCTATCTCAAAGCCCACCTGCTAGGAAACTGTTGCCCCGAGTGAGGAAGTCCAACCTACACTCTGACCGTGGACAGAATTCGAACCCGTGCGCTTGGAAACTCCTCGAACCCCAAAGCACGCATGGTTCCACTTTACCACGGCGGTTATATAACTACAATCATAGAAGTGCTCTCATAAGTTTCAATCACCATAATCACAAAAAGAACCCTTGGAAACTCCCACTCATTAGTCCTCCTCACTAGAGATTACTATAGCATCACTTGTCCTCTGAAAACGCTAGCTCGTCCTCTACGTCTATTTAACCCCTTAGTACCATGATGCATTTCCATATTCATTTTGCTTACTATTTGGTGATTCTATATAACTTCGCCAACTTATATGGGAGATTGAAATATTGAAGACCTTGGCCATTAATGTTTTGACCTCCATAGATCCTTCCTAATGTCAATAAGATCGTCTAACCACACCCAAAACTCAAGGTAGAAATGCGCTCTGGTACTAAAGGGGTAAATCACAACGTAATCATGAAAACAATACAACCACAACAAGCTCCAGTAGATCTAGCTATACTATCACAAAAAACCATGAAAACTACAATAACTCGCTTTAAATCTTGAATGGAATAATGAAAACACCTTTAAAAACTCCCCATGACTTCCCACAACAGCCAGTTTAGTCACGTCACCAGCGCAAACACAAAGGGAGTCCTGGAAGCCACAACGACATCCACTACGACCCGTTAGGTGGAGTCGATATAAGTCGCCGAAAGGTCTGGGAATGCGGTCTCTTAGTTCCCCTGCAAGCAAGTGTATATCTAATAAACCGAGTTACCAGACTTTTATTTAATTTACGACTTTGTGAGGCACTTCGGTAGGATTTAGTAGTTTTATCTTATTCCCTTTAGGTTAGCGAGAGAGAGAGAGAGAGAGAGAGAGAGAGAGAGAGAGAGAGAGAGAGAGAGAGAGAGAGAGAGAGACAGACAGACAGACATTCATATAGACAGACAGACAGACAGACAAAAAAAAAATTAGCACACACACACACACACACACACACACACACACACACACACACACACACACACACACACACACACACACACACACACACACACGTCATTAAATTAGCAGTAGTGTGTTGGAGGAGAAGATGAAGAGGAAATGAGAGAGGAGCGAAGGTGGTGTGTTGGTGGTACTGGCAAGCCCTGAGGAGACATACCTTGCCTCTTGATGAGCGGCAACGCAGTCATAAAGGGATTCTCTCGGTGTCTTATTGCTGTTGTCGGGTTATTGTGAAGGTAACAACAGAAAACTCGACTTGGTATTGGGACTTCTCTACTCTGCGTGGTCTTGATAAATGGACATTCTCTTCTCCCGTGGCCTCTAAGTAAAGGACTTTTCGGTGTATCTTCGGTGTATTTTCTATCATTTTATTTTCTTTTGACTATTTTAAGGCACTCCAACTTAGGACTGTCTTTCGAAGGGACTGATGCTTTCACTATAGGCTTTTTATATCAGTTTTCAATACCTTTTACCCCTTCAATACTGGGACGCATTTTTACCTTGAGATTTGTGTGCGATTATTAGACCATCTTATTGACATTAGGAAAGGTCTATGGAGGACAAAAGATTAATGGTTACAGTCTTCACTATTTTAATCCCCACATGATGAAGCTGTATGCAATCACCAAGTAGTAACCAGAATGAATATGGAAATGCGTCACGGTAATGAACGGGTTAACCAAAACTGAAAAAAAAACAACATTCTTTCTACTGTAATTTTTCTGCTAGAAGATACGGAAACCTGATTCATATTGCCACTCACTCATGTTTTCAATAGATCACAAGTCTACATAACTTTATTTCAATCTCAAACGTATGATTTATTGTATATTTCTACTTTGTGTATCAGTTTATTCTAAGAATCTGGTTTGTTAGTGTTTGTATTTGATAAGAACGTAATTTTAGGTAGCAGTGGAAAGTTGATTAGTGGACTTGGACTCTTCTTGTGTTTGGGTTCACTGAATTTGGATTTTTAGGTAGTAATGAAGAGTTAGGTTGACGATCTGTTAGCTTCAGTTTAGGTAAAATAAGTTTAGGATTTTTTGGTAGCAATGGAAAGTTAATTTGCGGATCTGTTAACTCGTGCTTGTGTTTATTAAGTTTGGATTTTTAGGTAGCAATGGAATGTTAGTTTGCAGATTTTGATTGTTGTGTTTTGAATTTAATAGGTTTGAGTGTTTGGGTAGCAAAGGAATGTTGGTTTGCTGATCTGTTAGCTTGTGTTTGGATATCATTTTTTTTTTTTTTTTTTTTTGAGGGGGGGTATCAATGGAATGTTAGTTTACCGATCTATTAGCTTGTGTTTAGGTATAATAAGCTTGGATTTTTAGATAGTAATGGAGTGTTAGTTTGCCGAGCTTCTGTTTGGGTAAAATAAGTTTAGGATTTTTGGTAGCGATGGAAAGTTAGTTTGCTGATCTGCCAACTCGTGTTTGGGCTTAAGTTTGGATTTTTAGGTACCAATGGAATATTAGTATGCCGATCTGTTAGCTTGTGTTTGGGTATCATAAGTTCTGGATTTTTGGATATCAACGGAATGTTACTTTGCCAATCTGTTAGCTTTTGTTTGGGTATAATATGATTAGGATTTTTAGGTAGCATTGGAATGTTAGTTAACGGATTTGTTAGTTTGTGCTTGGGTATAATAAGTTTGGTATTCTTGGTAGTAATGGAATCTTAGTTTGCCTATCTGTTAGCTTTTGTTTGGGTATAATAAGTTTAGGATTTTTTATAGCAATATGGAATGTTTGTTTGCCGATCTATTAGCTTCTGTTTGGGCATCATAAGTTTTGGATTTTTTGGTATCTATGAAATGTTAGTTTGCCGATCTGTTAGCTTCAGTTTGGGTATAATAGTATCAATGGAATGTCTGCGGACTTGGACTATTGTGTTTTGGGTATAATAAAGTTTGGGTTTTTCTTTTTTATTTATACCATGTGGACTTTTCACTGAGTTTATGGGCTAAAGGAGATACTTTTTGGGGTACCTCCTATCTCAAAGCCCACCAGCTAGGAAACCGTTGCCCGGAGTGAGGAAGCCCAACCTACACTTGGACCGTGGGCAGATTCGAACCCGTGCGCTTGGAGACCCCTCGGACCTCAAAGCCTGCATGGTTCCACTGCACCACGGCGGTCTAGCGCTAGATGGTTATTGTTTGTTGCAGGTGTTCACACGAGGCGTGAATGCGAGAAAGTGAGGGAATCAATCGGTATGTGTGTCGTGGTATTGGTGCACTCTCAGGTGACAGGGATAAAAGAGGTTTGGCGGTGTTTTGTGTTGAATAATTTAATTTGGTGACTATTTTTTTTTTCGTCAACTGTGTTTTGCGTTGAATAATTTAATCTGGTGACAATATTTTGTTTTTCGACTGTGTTTTGTGTTGAATAATTTAATCTGTTAGATATGTTTTCTTCTTCGAGTGTGTTTTGTGTTGAATAATTTAATCTGGTGACTATTGTTTTGTTCTTCGATTATGATTTGTGTTGAATAATTTGATGTGGTGGCTATTTTTTGTTGTTTGACTGTGTTTTGTGTTGAATAATTCAATCTGGAAGCTATTTATTGCTTTTCCTTTCTTCGTTTCATTTATTCACTTATATTTTCCTTCTTTTATTTATCCATTCTCTCTCATTTACACATTCATTCATTCTTTCTGTTCTTGTTTCTATCCATTCTTTGTTCTCTTTTTTTCTTCTTAAGTATTTAAAACAAAAACTATACAATGTGGTCAAACTCGAAAAAAAAAAAGAATTAAGAGACAAAGGAAGGAAAGAAACTACCTGTGTTTAAGCGACGACTAAAAAAAGAGATGCTATTTTTTCCTTCCATTGAACTCCTCCACAGCTTTACATGGAGGAAAGGTGACCGGTAGCATTGTCTCTGATGTATTGCAGTTGTGAAGCAAAACGTTGTGGTTCTGTGAATGGAATATGACATGCTGTATCTTTTGTTATATTTTTTTTTAACAGTCATTCACTTATTTATATCAACTTTCATTCATTTATATTTTTCTTTTCTAGCGAGCTGTATTCGTTGTTTTGCTGCTTTTTCATTTCCATTTATCTTCTTATATTTTTTTTTTTTTAATGTCAACGTTATGAGACGCATTGTTTATTCAGTGTCATTTATGTACGTACTTGTTATGTGTGTGTGTGTGTGTGTGTGTGTGTGTGTGTGTGTGTGTGTGTGTGTGTGTGTGTGTGTGTGTGTGTGTGTGTTATGCCATGACAATATCAGCCTTTTATTTTTTTTTTTTTACCATCAGTAATTTGGAAATATTCTTCACGCCAGAAATGTTGAATAATCCATGCAATTGTGTAGAAAAAAGCAATTTGACCTGCGTGCCACAAACTACACGTGCTGAGCTGCATGTGTGTGGGATATAAAATGGTGTATTGTAGAGTGTTGGGTGTAAAATCTATTGTAAAGGGTGTGGGAAGCAGTGTTTAGTGTAGCAGGGTGTAGTGTGTAGTGTGTATGGTGATTTAAAAAGCAGGATTTAAAAGGGTGCCCTGTAGAGTGTAGGGTGTAAAATCTAGTGTAAAGGGTGTGGGAGGCAGTGTTTATGTAGCAGGGTGT